>NC_072734.1:27673696-27777697 GCF_026930045.1 Uloborus diversus | reverse complement strand
CAAAAAGTCACACACGTAACGCTGGAATGGCCCATATCACAGATTCACAAATTCTGAGGTCACTTGTCCCTTTTAAAAATACTCAGAGTTACAAATGGGATTGATTGTTATTTTACAATAACAAATAATAATTAGCAGTTATCAATAATTAGCATGATCGTTAATGAAATCAATTTAATTAGCGATTTAATGACAAACAGTTAATGCGATAGTTTGTTTGAGGTAAGAACCTGGGTCCCCTCTGAAACAGAATCCTGGCTACGCAATTGCAAACTGGTGACAAAAAAAAACAGGGGTTCCATGAAAAAAATGAGCATTAAAAAGGATTCCACAAATAAAAGAAATTAAAAAACGCTGCTGTAGAGCAACCCATAAATCCATAGTAGGGGGAGGTGCTGGTGATCTCTATTGAATAGCATGCTGCATGGCATTCTAAATGTGCTCAATAATTTTCACATCTGAATAATTAGTTGACCAGCAGAAGTGTTTAAAGTCAGAAAAGTGCTATTGCAGCCACTCGGTAGCAACTCTTAAAGTGTGGGGTGACACATTATCCGGAATGCATACAAGTATAATGGTCCAAGTCCTCTACACAATTGGAAACAAGACTGGTCAAATCAAGTAGTGTGCTTCCAGTCGTCAACAGTTCAATAGCTGTGTTGGCGAGTCCAAGCTAGGCGTATAACTTTGTCTCTTTCAGTCACAGCGGTACAAGAATGGGCCTTCAGTTCCGAAAGTTCAAATCCTTGATAATCCGCTGAATTAGTTCGGATACTACAAGTAACACTCTTTGATGCTCAGGTATTGAGCTCAGCAGTAATTTGCGGGATAGTTTCTCGTTTGTCACGTTTAATGATTATCGTCAGCCGTTTTAGGTCACATTCTTTTATAATATTTTTCTGAGCACCGTGCTATCTGAGATTATCAGATTCTTTCTATTCACGGTGCACATAAGAAATATCCGTCACAGAAAATCCAAATTTTATCTAAACTTAGGAGATACTATAGTCCATCACTCGCGCGGCAACTACAATACCATGTTCAAACTCACTAAAATCACGATTCCTGCCCTTGTAGCTGAAGTACCGGATTTAAAAATCTTGCCAAAAACACGTGTCGTTTGATATGGGCACTACTGTTCTCAGCACGTTGTTCTAATTGGTTACATACTTCTACTATAGTAAGTACTATAGTACTATAGTACTTCAACTATAGTAAAATCCCGTTATAACGAATACCAATACAGCGAAATATCCGTTTCAACGAGTATAAATTTTCAGTCCCGATTTAATTTCCATTACATTGCTTGAATTCTACTAGAACGAAATTCCCGCGACCACGAACAACCTTTCCATTAAAATTCGTTGTTAATGGATTCCACAGTATATTTACATTTATAAAATAGAATAACACAGAACTGAGAAACATATGAAGATACAATTCTTCATATTTTACTTATGATCAGAAACCGATATAAACTGTAAAATCTTTGACTCCAGGTAAAAATGTTGGGCGCCAGATAAATTACTTCTCACAGTTCATAGGGAAGTTCAATAAATAAGGTTTCTGAAACAATCTTATTCTGAAGAACTAGTCACTAAGGTATTTTTTTTGTCACCCGGGAGACCTGGCGCCCGGGATTTGTCGGATCCTGTTACTCTCCTAGAGGCAGTGAGAAGCAAAAGGATGTGAATGGATATTTTCAAGTTTTGAGTAAAGCTCGGTTGAAGTTGCTGTCCTAGGCAGGTTTTCATTTTCTAAATCATTCTGCATAGCAGCACCTACACTGTTAAAAATTTTCTGGAAAATTTACGGTAATTGTTACTGGCATCCATGTTGCCAGTAACTATTACCGTAAAAATCAAATGTTACTGTAAAATTTTACGGTTTCCTCGGTAGGCCACAGCAACCAGTTGGCGCTGGGATCGCTTATTTCTCCAGTATAAATTACCGTAAAAGTCAGCGATGCGTTAGCGATGCAATTTTACAGTAACAATGACCAGAAAATCTTCCTGAATTTTTAACAGTGTACAAGGGCTAGTATAGTACTATTTCTTGCCCAAAACAGAGGAGAGGTTCACCTTCCATTAATACTGGTTACCTCCAAATTTTTAATTTTTGCACATACATCCCTTTGCTTCTCATTGCCTCTAATATGGTTGTAGATTTGATGAAAGATATTTGACTTTCTCAAAATCTCGCTTTCAGTTGATCTATTTGATGGAGAGGAGTTAAATCTAGCCAAAGTTTCACGTCAAAGTATGGGAGCCTATTTATGTATAGCTTCAAATGGTGTCCCACCAGCAATAAGTAGAAGGATGTACATTGACATCACTTGTAAGTATAAACTGCTGATACCCTATATTTTTTTTAAAATTATAATATGAATAAAATATTTTAAAATGCTTTATTTATCGTCAAAAATTATATGCTCCTTTGCTACTATATATATGTGGATCTATTCTTAAAAACAAAAGAATTATCTATAAAATTTATACCCGATTCTCATGCTCGTTTGTCATATGCATATATTCAAGAAAAAATAAAATGCTTTATGATGCAGTTGAACCTCGTTTATCCAGGTCTCCTATTAATCCAGATCAAAATCGTTGGCTCTTTAAGACGGTTCATATTTTCATAACTAATAATTTTATACTATGATGACTGAACTATAAGTAAGACAAATATTCGCTTTTTATTTTGATTAGATGTACGACTCCTGCATGGATCATGCAAAAATTATTGTAACACAATTGTAATTGGTATAATTGTATTGGTAAATATTGTAATTGGACAAAAACCGTGACATATTTCGACACCACTGGAGCTGAACAATAAATTATTAAGTGCTGGCGCAAAGCAATCTATGCTATTATTTTTTTTACAAAGCATTTTTTTTTCTGCTGTAATAAAATGTAAGTCTGCTTATTTAAGAATTCGTTTTGCTTTTTACCCGGATTTTTGTTTATCCGGAATGCCTTTGTTCTCAGTTAGTCCGGATAAATGAGATTCTACCATACATAATCATTTAGGGTAACCCAAATCGTTTGGGTTTTTTACTGGTTCAGTGTAAAACCACGCACTGCATTGTACCTTAGGGATTTGCGCGGGATGTGATAGAAGAATTTCCATATTACAGTGCCCTGGTCAGGTAAATGGCAATATCTACATTTCTTTTCCGCTTTGCATTGTTGTCACCAATCTTATTTTAGTCTTACTTCACAAACATGCTTATTTGTATTTCGCTGAAAATAAAGCATAATCGAATCGTCGATCGATTTATCGTACATTTCGGTATTCAGTATCGTCACATCACTGTTCAAGGGGGAAGCGTAGAGCCTTAAAGATAGAGAACCCCTGACTTAGGTGATTATTTTGAAACTCTCTGACTGTAAAATAAGAAATAACAACGTCAAAATGCGCAAACTGCAAATTGCTGCAGGCACGTGCTTTGTTACAAGGAACGCCTTTTTCGATGCAAAAGAAATGAGCTTATGGATGAAAAGGCAGCTTCGTGTCTGCAGCAATCTGCAATTTGTGCTTTTTGGCGTTGTTATTTCTTATTTTACTTTTTAGCACAAAGGTATTTATTTATCTTAGAGTCGGAGTCGTTAACTTACCCTCCGGCTCTGTAGTCCTGTGGCCATCCACAGTTTAAAAAATGCATTTGCGAAAAAACAATTTAATTGGAGAAACCTACCAACTTTTTCAGCTCCAAACATCTCTAAAACTGCAGATACTGCGGTTGATCTGTTCACTCACAGCAGTAACAGTATACAGCAGCATTTGGGATTAAGTATTATTTTGGAATTTTGTTAAGCACTTGAAAATTAAAACAAAATTTTTTGTTTTCAGTTCCTCCAATGATATGGATTCCTAATCAGTTAGTTGGAGCAGCGGAAGGCCAACACGTTGACTTGGAATGCAATACTGAGGCACATCCAGCAGCTACGAATTTCTGGGTGAGAAACGATCACGTGGTCGGAACATCAGATGTGAAATACGAAACACACTTGACAGCCAACGGGTATAAAGTGCACATGAAGTTGATAGTGAAGAACCTCGACAAAAATGACTTCGGGATCTACAAATGTGTTTCGAAAAACGCTTTGGGTGAAACGGCAGGTTCAGTAAATTTGTACAGTATGTATCTCTTTATAAACTTTTGCTCAGAATTGTTGCATATTAAAAGATTTGCAATTTAGTTGCAATAATTTCAAGTTTAAATCTTGTTCTTTATTTCTGTAGCATTTCGAAAGTAAATCTGTTTTTTAAAAAAAGCTAAATTTCCACACAACTTAAAAACAGAGAAGAGATTTGAAATAGGTGCAAACTTTTATTAGAGGTAGATTTTATTAGAAGTGTCGATTCTCGGAAACCTTGAAACTAATAAGTGAGGAAATATATGGGTGATTCTCCAAAAACCTGACATTTTCCAATCACAATTTTTTTTTTAAATAAAAATTCTTAAAAATATCTGAAAAAAAGTATGCTTGTTCTTTGTTAAGAACTAATTAAAAGTAAAAAAAAGGGAACTCACTTTAACTATGCTACATTACTACATTCCTCAAAACAGGGATTAAATTTTCACACACCAAGAGAGCGACAAGCAGTAAGAAACAGGACAGTGAAAAAATGAGTTTCATCAAAGGTTATCAAAACTATTGTTATAGTAATAAAGAAATAATTGTAACTTAAATCAAAAGAATGTTTTTGTATAACAAAACAAAATTTATGTAAAACCTCCCTTAACGGACACTTCCAAATAACGAGCAACTCTTCGAGTCCCAATCCCTTAATAAAAGTTTTTCCATATTGTTCACACTGAATATCTTACACTCCGAATAACAAAGGTGTTAAAAAAAAATTTTTTTAATTGCTTTACTGAAACTCTAAACCAACAAATTAATAACAATTTTCACATTAAGTTCTATTGTTTGTTATATCTAATTCTATAATTTAGAAAACTATTTACCTAGTTCTGGAAAGAGTGCTCTAATTTAGAAAGTCAGAAATTTAAAGCAACTTCATTTACCTGTACGAGCAACATTAAAATTAAATAATGTATAACCAAAAAATATCTTTTTGAAAGTTTCGTCTGAACAAGAAAACAAAAGAAAAATATTTAAATAAATATAATTTTTCTACTGCTTCCTTTTTTATTTATCGTTTTCGAAATTCAGTTTTTTTTTTCTTTTTTTAATCATAATCTTATTTTCTAACTAAAGTTTTGGAAATAAATTCTACTCTACTAAATTATATTCCAGTGCCCCCAAAATAATGCTAGGTGAGTGACTTTTTTTTGCGCCAGGAGAATGACATTTTCCTTCCAATTTGTCTGATACGTAAGCACAGGATTATAATTCAGGTGAAGAATTGATTTCCTGTTCTGACCTCTTAATTCAAATATACACTATGAGAAGATTTTTTTTTTATTTAAAACAAGAATTTTGTCCAGGAGAATGACAGTAAAAATGTTACACGCCTCTTTTTGAACTTCGAAATTTTAGAAAGAACAGCAGCAAAATCGTATTAAAAAAATGCTCAAGAAATCCCACAAAATGGCGGTAATAAACAGTGTTGTAGTACCACCGATTAAAAATTCCGTTTTTTTATCTATAATAATTGAATTCATTCCTAGGACAGGAGAATAACATGAAAACCTGGGGACAAACTTTAAAATTATATTAGGGGAGGTGGGGCACGTTGGTCCGCTTTTTTGCTTATTATTTTTATCTCATCAAAAAATTTATTGAGTAGTTCGATTTTCTACAATAAGTTTCACTAAACACTTCTCAACACCACAGATTTTTTGGAACTGTTGAATTGATAAACTTTTCATTTTCATTATTTTTTAAACATAACCTCGTAAAGTGGACCAACGTATCCCACGGGTGGAGTACGTTGGTCCGCCGCGTTGGACCGCATAACTCAAACAGCATTTGTCATAACTTTAGTGATAAATACCATCAAACTTTGTAACTACCTTATTTTCTGTTGTGTGTAGAGTGAAAAATTTGAAGTTTAAAGATCAATATAACATATTAAACTGATTTTAATTGATAAATCATCTTTATTTAAAAACAGCAATAAGCATTCACCATTAGTGTACAATTATTTTTTTTAATAAAAAGAAAAATCAATTATTGAAGATTAAAGTTAACTAAAGATGCGTTAAATGATATCTGGGAATATAAAAGTGCTACTTCTTGAGCTTTGGAAGTAGCACTCTAATTGGACTGGGTTATGGAAGGATGGGTCATATGTTACTTTTATGCAAAGTTACATCAATATTTGATAGGAGAGAAAGCTCTTTTTTTCTTCATTGCATTCCATGAAACAACTCCAAAAAGGGAAAAATCCTGTTATACTATTACCATGCATTTAAAAAGTACAATAAAATTGACAGCTTTTAACTTAGCATATCTTTGTGTTCTAAAATCAAAAGTAAAAGTATATTTTGTATTCCTATAATTTTGTGTTAATCAATTATTTGTTTTATTTTGCTTCAATGTAGAAAGATTGTTTAGCAAAAAAAAATTTGCTTAGTACATGAACTTTATTATAGTATGTATTGCATATTTTACTCTTAAAAAATAATTGTCTACAAAAATTTAGAAGCATATTTTAAAATATAAATAGTAAAAAAGTGCTGATATGAAATAAATCTTTCGGTAAAATTAATTTAGTATAAATTTTGTTAAATAATTATAAATATATCCTTGCTTGTTTTGCTCTGCGTTTTTATTATTATCTCGAAACATGTGTAACATGAAATAAAATAAACGTATAATATACAAAGACTTAGAATATTGTTATAATTCTTGAGATTTAAGAGAAAAGTTTTTAATTTTTTTTAAGTTTTTAAATTATGTGGGATGGGTTGGTCCGGTTCTACGTGCCCCACAAAGAGTGGATCAACCTACCCCACGTTCTTGGTCTAAAAAAGTGTTGTCATATTTCTTTCTTTTTGACAAAAAATGAAAAAATTGACAATTATTATGAACTAAAGAAAAATTACTTAAAGAAAGGAGTTCGAATTTTTTTCCCGCAATCTTCATATAACCATTAAAAAAATGAAGTTACAGTTTTCTGAAAATTACTCCGGACTACTGAAATAACACTTTCAGGAATAAAATTTGTTCAATATAACTGAACCATGTGATTTCATTTTAGATTTCTAGGACCATAAGTGCTATTTGTTGGTCATAAAATAAAATAAAAAATATTGATAGTATTAAAATAATTGAGACCGGTCCAACGTGCCCCGTGGTCCAACGTATCCCATCTCCCCTACTTTGATTATTTATATAATTAAATTTATTTAAAGAATGTTATTTGACATCTTTAAGTATGCGTAATTTAGTACTGCAAATTAAATTTGTGGAATATTGATGTACAATTTTTAAATAATTTAAGTACATTTGAGAAACGAATTGGGACACGCCAAAAGAGTGACTTTCTGGTTGTTCAAAAATTTTTGCAGGAAAAAAATAAATGACTTATTGTTTTAATAAGGATGACATAGAAAAAGTTACTTCTAACTATTAAAAAAAAGAAAAAAAAATCTAGGTCAAACAATCCTTGTGTTAGGCTCTTGGAACGAAATATTGTTAGGATTTCGGAGAATCACCTATATATATTGTGCATTTGTTCCTTTAAATATAACCATAGTATATTTATTTCACCGTATTCTAATTTCAGAAAAAAAAGCAATATTTATACGTTTTTCTTTTATGTACCCTACTTTCTGAACTATCCCCTCTTTACAACACCATGATGGAAAGTGAAGCTATCAAAACATGATCTTTTAAATGTGTCACAGAGAGAAAACAAGCTATTAAAATTAAATGGTGTTCTGCTTCATGCTTAATCTATATGAATCAAATGTATAAAAATGCATCAAAAATTTCAATAAAATAAATTTAATAGTCTGCTTTTGGGGCCTTTCCTAAAAACAGCTTGATTTTAGACCTACTTTCCTCCATTGACCCTATTCACTTCCACTGTTCGCAGTGTGAGTACACAACACATCTTATTATTTTTTACTTTAAAAATTTTTTTCTACCAATCTTTTTCTGAAAATAATTTGAGTAACTTTTCTTTTGAGCTGTTTTTTTTTATATTTCTCTAGCATAGCTTCAATGTTTGCACTTTAACTTCAAAATAAAAGCATGCAATTTTCACTGAGAGCAAATCAACGTAAGCTTTGTCAAGGCATTCAACTAAAAGCAGTCATTTCATTTTAATGAATCAACGTTTTAAAAATATGCGTCTCATTCGTGCCCGCAGAATAATAGTAGTAAAAATATTTATCAATTTCAATTTTAATAATATGCAATATTAATTAAAGAATAATTAGTACCCATTCAAATGGAACATGAAATCAACTATTAAATCTCAACAAAGCTAAATTAAAATCATACCTTCCAAAACTTAAAGTTTCAAGAAAAGATTTTTGTGCACGTGATTTCGTAGTTCATTAATGAATATTTCATGTTTATAAAAATAAAAAATGATGTTTTTCTAATGAATTGGAAAATCCTGTTGTAAAATGTTTACAAGTAAGGCTCGTTCATGAAATCAATCGGACGCAAGTTTGTGTATGTGTATGATTTTTCTTTTCGCTGTATTTTACTTTTTGAAGCATTCAACTAGCATGGCATTTATCATAATTTTCATGAATCTTCATTTCAGAAGTTAAAGCAACTAGTGTTTTTAATAGAAATAGTCCTCCTACTTCAATTTCTCCAGAAGAAACTGTGCAAAAAATAACTGGTAAGTATCATTTTCAATGCAGTTCGAGACATAACAATACTTCAGGCGTGAATTTTACAACCCAAATTCAAAATAATAGAATATCAGAATTGCTTACACAAAACTTGTCAATGAATCGGCTAAAATGAACGCATGCAAATTAAACTAAGTCAAGCATGTTATTCATGAATGGGTAAAACAATTTCAACAACTTTGCAGGTATTATTTTAACAATTTAAGGACCCTGAAGACATTTTAAAATGAATTTGGTTTTTTGTATGTCAAAAAATTTGAATAATCATTCAGTCAATGTGAATTTGAAAAGCAGCGAAAATATTTGCATACCTTTTAATCAATAGGTAGATTAGTATAAAGATTGGCTCCCGGAAAATTTTAGGCTATTCTTTTGCTCAAAATGGGTCGCCAACGTGATAAATAAAAAATAAAAATAAAACGATGTTGCGTATTGCATCATTGTTTAAAGTTAGAAAAAAGCAATTCATCTTGTATCAAAGGAACGTTTTACAATCTGCAGTTTCGAAGATTTTAAAGGACCATCCAAATAAAAAATAACCGAAGTAAATGAAATACGAGGCTTATAACAACTGGCAGAGATGAACACAAATTAAATTGAATATAGTCAAAAAAAAAAAAAAAAATCGTTTCAAACTGCAGTTTCAATTGCGGGTCCTCAAAGAAAAATAAAGATGAACATGAATCAGAGATGTGCACATGTCTCCTGGATCAAAAAGATGGTTCATTGGAATGGACTGGGAAAGCGATGAATCTTTAATTTATTTCTATCGATTATAAAACATATTTTTGATCAAAAGAATCGGTAAATAAAAGGTTGAATAAAAAATTGAAAAGCGAATGAAACAATAAATGAATAATTAAATGAATAAATCAATTAATATACGAAAAAAATGAACCGGAAAAGGAATGAATGAAAAAGAAAATAAGTGAATGAACGAATAAAAAAGTGAATTACTAAATAAAATGATGAAAATGGATAAATCAATAAATGAAAACGTGAGTGATTTATATAAATGTTTGAGTGAGTAATTGAAATTTCACTTTGTCCCGTATGTACTTGACTAATTGTAAAAATGATTTAAAATACAAATAAGCTTAATATTAACTAAATTAATACTGAATTGAATATTAGGAGGTCTCAATAAATATTTAAAATGTTAATAACCGAAATTTCATCATTTAAAAATAACAAAAAAAATTTACGCCATGTTATACGCAATGCGAATGTTCCTTTCCAATTAAATTTTGTGCTAAAATAGAAGAATGGGTGATAGCGAGTGCTCTCAACAACTAGTTCTAACATCAGATCCAATAGCGAATCTGAATGTTTTCTGTATGATTATAATAGTTGTAAAAGTTCATCACTGTGCCTTTCTAGAGATGACTAAACGGGAAAATAATTTTAAATATACATGCTTTTTTTAACATTAATTACCGTAAAATGGTTTAATTCCTTCTTGGGGGGAAAAGCCAACTTTAAGTGAAAATTCTTTATTTTCGCCAGAAATTTAAATTATGACAAATTAATAAAAGCAATACTTAAATTAGCTTTGACTGTTAATTTCAACTCGCATAATCGATACAGAAATGAATATTTAGATATGCTTGTGTTTGGTCATAATGTGGAGAATGAATGAAACTGTTAAGTGGTTAAACAAAATTTAAAATATTTTGCATATATTCACTGATCCTTAGAGTCTATTCTTTGTTTATTATATACTAGCAGTACCCGCACAGCGATGTCCGTGCTAAAAATGTAATGGAAGTCCGTTGAATAAAAAAAAATTGGCGCCCCCTCCCCCTCTGACGTGAAATAATCGTTTTTCTTTGCATAAAATGCGTACACACCTTTTTAAAAAATAAAAAAAAACTATTTAAGTTTCTTTGGTAGTTAAAAATTTTCATCAAATCATTAAATTATATTTACAGTTGCTTTAAAACTCTATTTAGCAAGTGAAGCGGTTTTTACTGCAATTTAAAATATTTCGCCAAATAAACAAAAAAAGACATCAAATAATATCCTTAAATGTAAAAATAATTCCGCAGCTCTATTGTTTATCGCCAAACTTGCCCAGAAATCACGCTATCATAATCCATCCGTCTAACGAAAAAAAAAAAAAACATCTCGTGGAACATTCAAAAATCATCGCCAGAAAAAAGAAGAAAATGTCGTACATTTCACTCGGATAAAAACAAATCAAAAGTTTCTTTTCTTTCAAAACAAATCGACAAAACAATGAATTACATTAACGGTTGCCTTAAAACAATAATCCTACACGGAACTGCTTAGCGCCCAACGTGCCAAGCGACCACGCTACCCGAATCTAGAGCCCTTTGGCGAGTGAAGAGGATTTTTTTTCTTTGGCAATAATAAATGTTTCGCCAAACAAGAAAAAGGTATAAAATCACACAGGAGCTTTCAAATCCTTATATATTAAGAGTTCCGTTGCCCGGCTTTGCCCGGTCTACCTTAAGAACAAAAATTGTGTCAAGTGACATATATTCAACAATTAATTAAAAGAATAACTTAATAACTTAAAGAATAACTTAAATAGAAGAAAAAAAGAAACACCATTCAAAATTATCCTTCCAAACAATAACGACAGATATTAAAATACTTTTAAGAAATTAAAATGCGAAAGATGGATTTTAAAAGCGTAACCATGGACACATGAAGTAAAACATGTTTAACAAATCAGATGCAAAATAAGGAAATGAACAATGATTCAAAAAGCGTAACCATGGAAACGCGAAAATAAAATGGTTGACAATCTGAATCAAAATGACATATTTCGAAATTGATTTAAAAACGCTTGTAACTTTTTTTCCTTTGAAGATAAAAGCTAATTTTTTCGACCATAGGTGGAGAGAGATCTGGAGTAAAAAATCTCCCTTTTCCCAATGCTGTCAAAAAGAAAACTGTGGAACAATTCCTTTACTTTTATTGATAGATTTAATGAAGAAAGTAGTGTCTAAATTTCAGCTAAGCCTAAAAAAGTTCGAGCTAAAAACGCAAATTACTCCTGCCGTAATTAAGTTAGAGCATTGAAATAAATTGTTTAGAACGCAGAAAATTCTACCCTTTTCAACGATACATAGTATTAATATGTGCAAGTAATTTTTCACCCCTTTAATAGCCAATAATAGGCAATTTACGTGAAATTTGGGCCTAAATTTGAATAAAAAAAGAACTATTTATCGGATTTTTTCGAATTATAGCCTTTGTTACTCAGTAAGAAAGCTCCTTTCATATAGTGAAAGAATTTTTCAAATAGGTGCAGTGGTTCCGGAGATTACCTCGAACATATAAACACACAAAAATCCGCCCTCTCTCTTTATAATATTAGTAAAGATTTTTGTATCAATTCCATTTGCATGCTCATGCTGCTAAAAGAGAGCGAGAGGCATAGAGAACAGTGTTTTTAACTCAAAACTTGATTTTTGCTCAATTTTTCTTAAGATACGCAATAAACTTTGAACTTAGATTTTAACCAAATGAGCAATGATAACTAATAATAAATAGCCCTTTGACTAATTCTGGGCCCAAAAAATTCGAATATAATTTTACACATTTGGGTTTCAGAAATTTTCTTGCGTAATTACGTTGTGAAAATCATTGCTACAACATTTTACAAGTGTCATCAACGAAGATTATTTGAGTTTCGTGTGTTTCTTTCATTTATCCAGTTTTATTAGATAAAACATACTAAAAAAAAATAAAAGCAAGGTAAAAGTTACGACTCTGGTACAAATTCGAAACAGGAGAGTTCGGCTTCTTTTCATCTTTCGACGTCTTCAGAAAACTCAATTTATGCGAGGGTTGTAATTTAAGTAATGGCAACATAGGTATAGATCAACTTTTAATGAACTTACAAGTGCACTTGCATTACTTTCCTTCTATGTAATCACCAACAAATATTATAATTTTTTGCCAAATGTCGGGAAACCGTTTAAAATCAGTACCTAATTCTCGGAGCACATTGAAGAATGAGACCAAACCCAAAGGATTATTTCAGGATAGTCCATCAATGGCTTGTGCAAGACAGGCCGCTCAGTATGTCAATCTGATCTTGAGATTCCAAGAGCCCATGATAGCCAGACATACGTCATAGTATAAAGGCCCAAAATTTTTCTGCGTAAGCGCACTGGAGCAGGTATGAAGGGTTCGCTATTAGTTAAGCTGACTCGCGCTGGCTTTGGCGGGTAAAAGGTAGCAAAGGCGCGAAAAAATGGTGAACAAAAACATCATATTATAACGCGTGATTTTGTAATATTTTATTAGGAGGGGGACATACTAAAAAAAAATAAAAGCAAGGTAAAAGTTACGACTCTGGTACAAATTCGAAACAGGAGAGTTCGGCTTCTTTTCATCTTTCGGAGAGGTAAGCTCTGGGCCATCTTCTTTTCTTTTTTTGAGGAGCTTTCAAATCCTTATATATTAAGAGTTCCGTTGCCCGGCTTTGCCCGGTCTACCTTAAGAACAAAAATTGTGTCAAGTGACATATATTCAACAATTAATTAAAAGAATAACTTAATAACTTAAAGAATAACTTAAATAGAAGAAAAAAAGAAACACCATTCAAAATTATCCTTCCAAACAATAACGACAGATATTAAAATACTTTTAAGAAATTAAAATGCGAAAGATGGATTTTAAAAGCGTAACCATGGACACATGAAGTAAAACATGTTTAACAAATCAGATGCAAAATAAGGAAATGAACAATGATTCAAAAAGCGTAACCATGGAAACGCGAAAATAAAATGGTTGACAATCTGAATCAAAATGACATATTTCGAAATTGATTTAAAAACGCTTGTAACTTTTTTTCCTTTGAAGATAAAAGCTAATTTTTTCGACCATAGGTGGAGAGAGATCTGGAGTAAAAAATCTCCCTTTTCCCAATGCTGTCAAAAAGAAAACTGTGGAACAATTCCTTTACTTTTATTGATAGATTTAATGAAGAAAGTAGTGTCTAAATTTCAGCTAAGCCTAAAAAAGTTCGAGCTAAAAACGCAAATTACTCCTGCCGTAATTAAGTTAGAGCATTGAAATAAATTGTTTAGAACGCAGAAAATTCTACCCTTTTCAACGATACATAGTATTAATATGTGCAAGTAATTTTTCACCCCTTTAATAGCCAATAATAGGCAATTTACGTGAAATTTGGGCCTAAATTTGAATAAAAAAAGAACTATTTATCGGATTTTTTCGAATTATAGCCTTTGTTACTCAGTAAGAAAGCTCCTTTCATATAGTGAAAGAATTTTTCAAATAGGTGCAGTGGTTCCGGAGATTACCTCGAACATATAAACACACAAAAAATCCGCCCTCTCTCTTTATAATATTAGTAAAGATTTTTGTATCAATTCCATTTGCATGCTCATGCTGCTAAAAGAGAGCGAGAGGCATAGAGAACAGTGTTTTTAACTCAAAACTTGATTTTTGCTCAATTTTTCTTAAGATACGCAATAAACTTTGAACTTAGATTTTAACCAAATGAGCAATGATAACTAATAATAAATAGCCCTTTGACTAATTCTGGGCCCAAAAAATTCGAATATAATTTTATACATTTGGGTTTCAGAAATTTTCTTGCGTAATTACGTTGTGAAAATCATTGCTACAACATTTTACAAGTGTCATCAACGAAGATTATTTGAGTTTCGTGTGTTTCTTTCATTTATCCAGTTTTATTAGATAAAACATACTAAAAAAAAATAAAAGCAAGGTAAAAGTTACGACTCTGGTACAAATTCGAAACAGGAGAGTTCGGCTTCTTTTCATCTTTCGACGTCTTCAGAAAACTCAATTTATGCGAGGGTTGTAATTTAAGTAATGGCAACATAGGTATAGATCAACTTTTAATGAACTTACAAGTGCACTTGCATTACTTTCCTTCTATGTAATCACCAACAAATATTATAATTTTTTGCCAAATGTCGGGAAACCGTTTAAAATCAGTACCTAATTCTCGGAGCACATTGAAGAATGAGACCAAACCCAAAGGATTATTTCAGGATAGTCCATCAATGGCTTGTGCAAGACAGGCCGCTCAGTATGTCAATCTGATCTTGAGATTCCAAGAGCCCATGATAGCCAGACATACGTCATAGTATAAAGGCCCAAAATTTTTCTGCGTAAGCGCACTGGAGCAGGTATGAAGGGTTCGCTATTAGTTAAGCTGACTCGCGCTGGCTTTGGCGGGTAAAAGGTAGCAAAGGCGCGAAAAAATGGTGAACAAAAACATCATATTATAACGCGTGATTTTGTAATATTTTATTAGGGATACTATTACGAGTTCAACCTTACAAAGCCAGACACTTAGCACGCTGGCTTTGCGCAGCCAGACACTTCAAAGCAGGGAAAAAATGGTGCACAAAAACATCATAGTTTTTTTTATATATTGAAGGGGTGCTACTAGGAGTTACGCCTTACAATGCCAGACACTTCGCACGCTGGCCTTGCGCAGCCAGACACTTCAAAGTTGGGAAAAATCGTGTCCAAAAACATCATAGTATAAAGCGTGATTTTTTTTATATTTTGTAAGGGGTGCTACTAGGAGTTATGCCTTACAATGCCAGACACTTTCCACGCTGGCCTTGCGCAGCCAGACACTTCAAAGTTGGGAAAAATTGTGTCCAAAAACATCATAATATAAAGCGTGATTTTTTTATATTTTGTAAGGGGTGCTACTAGGAGTTACGCCTTACAATGCCAGACACTTCGCACGCTGGCCTTGCGCAGCCAGACACTTCAAAGTTGGGAAAAATCGTGTCCAAAAACATCATAGTATAAAGCGTGATTTTTTTTAATATTTTGTAAGGGGTGCTACTAGGAGTTACGCCTTACAATGCCAGACACTTCGCACGCTGGCCTTGAGCAGCCAGACACTTCAAAGTAAATCGTGTCCAAAAACATCATAGTATAAAGCGTGATTTTTTCTATATTTTGTAAGGGGTGCTACTAGGAATTACGCCTTACAATGCCAGACACTTCGCACGCTGGCCTTGCACAGCCAGACACTTCAAAGTAAATGGTGTCTAAAAACATTATAGTATAAAGCGTGAATTTTTTATTTTTTGTAAAGAGTGCTACTATTTGTTACGCCTTACAATGCCAGACACTTCGCACGCTGGCTTTTGCAGCCAGACGCTTCAAAGTGGGGAAAAAGAGCGTCCAAAACATAATAGTATAAAGTGTGATTTTTTTTATATTTTGTAAGTGGTGCTACTAGGAGTTACGCCTTACAATGCCAGGCACTTCGAACGCTGGCCTTGAGCAGCTCGACACTTCAAAGTAAATCGTGTCCAAAAACATCATAGTATAAAGCGTGATTTTTTTTATATTTTGTAGGGGGTGCTACTAGGAGGTGCGCCTTACAATGCCAGACACTTCGCTCGCTGGCCTTGCGCAGCCAGACACTTAAAATAAATGGTGTCTAAAAACATCATAATATAAAGCGTGATTTTTTTTATATTTTGGAAGGGGTGCTACTGGGAGTTACGCCTTACAATGCCAGACACTTCGCTCGCTGGCCTTGCGCAGCCAGACACTTAAAATAAATGGTGTCTAAAAACATCATAATATAAAGCGTGATTTTTTTATATTTTGGAAGGGGTGCTACTGGGAGTTACGCCTTACAATGCCAGACACTTCGCACGCTGGCCTTGCGCAGCCAGACACTTAAAATAAATGGTGTCTAAAAACATCATAATATAAAGCGTGATTTTTTATATTTTGTAAGGGGTGCTACTGGGAGTTACGCCTTACAATGCAATATCATTTTTTGGACACGATTTACTTTGAAGTGTCGGGCTGCTCAAGGCCAGCGAGCGAAGTGTCTGGCATTGTAAGGCGTAACTCCTAGTAGCACCCCTTACAAAATATTAAAAAAATCACGCTTTATACTATGATGTTTTTGGACACGATTTACTTTGAAGTGTCTGGCTGCTCAAGGCAAGCGTTCGAAGTGTCTGGCATTGTAAGGCGTAACTCCTAGTAGCACCCCTTACAAAATATAAAAAAATCACGCTTTATATTATGATGTTTTTAGACACCATTTATTTTAAGTGTCTGGCTGCGCAAGGCCAGCGTGCGAAGTGTCTGGCATTGTAAGGCGTAACTCCCAGTAGCACCCCTTACAAAATATAAAAAAATCACGCTTTATATTATGATGTTTTTAGACACCATTTATTTTAAGTGTCTGGCTGCGCAAGGCCAGCGTGCGAAGTGTCTGGCATTGTAAGGCGTAACTCCCAGTAGTACCCCTTACAAAATATAAAAAAAATCACGCTTTATATTATGATGTTTTTAGACACCATTTATTTTAAGTGTCTGGCTGCGCAAGGCCAGCGTGCGAAGTGTCTGGCATTGTAAGGTGTAACTCCTAGTAGCACCCCTTACAAAATATAAAAAAATCACGCTTTATACTATGATGTTTTTGGACACGATTTTTCCCAACTTTGAAGTGTCTGGCTGCGCAAGGCCAGCGTGCGAAGTGTCTGGCATTGTAAGGCGTAACTCCTAGTAGCACCCCTTACAAAATATAAAAAACATCAGGCTTTATACTATGATGTTTTTGGACACGATTTTTCCCAACTTTGAAGTGTCTGGCTTCGCAAGGCCAGCGTGCGAAGTGTCTGGCATTGTAAGGCGTAACTCCTAGTAGCACCCCTTAAAATATATAAAAAAAATCGCGCTTTATACTATGATGTTTTTGTGCACCATTTTTTCTCTGCTTTGAAGTGTCTGGCTGCGCAAAGCCAGCGTGCTAAGTGTCTGGCTTTGTAAGGTTGAACTCGTAATAGTACCCCTAATAAAACATTTAAAAATCACGCGTTATACTATGATGTTTTTGTTCACCATTTTTTCGCGCCTTTGCTACCTCTTGCCCGCCAAAGCCAGCGCGAGTCAGCTTAACTAATAGCGAACCCTTCATACCTGCTCCAGTGCGCTTACGCAGGAAAATTTTGGGCCTTTATACTATGACGTATGTCTGGCACCCATGGGCTCTTACTCTATGAGGAGTGGATGGTCGACCTATGCGAGGCATATTCGCAAGCTCCTTTCGACCCGAATGAAACGCTTCAACCTAGATCCGCTATGTATACAGGCCGACGCATCAGCTTAAGTTTAGCCATTTTGGATCGGATTTTTCATTGTTGCGCTGCTAGGTTGCGCTACCACAGCAAAGTTTCGGGCTTCGCCAAAAATAATACTTTATTTAAAGTTGGCCAAAAATAATACTTTATTTAATAAACAATTCACGAGCCTCTAATAAATCGATCGCAGTAAACAATCACCAAAAGCTATTACTCGCCAGAAAAGACAACTCCTCAAACACGTGCTGCGATCCAAAATGTTTGATTTCAAGCTGATGCGCCGGCTCATATATATAAGGGGCCTTACTTCAGCTCATAGGGCCACTGTCCTATACGGTTCAGAACGGGACGACCACACTCTCCACAGTACCAACCCCATCGGGTATAAAACGGAGTTTTCCTATTACAAGGTACGTGGTCGCCCCTCGTCTTCCTTCAGAAACGGTTCAAAACCACTTACAACTCTAGACTCCGTAGATTCAGACATAAGATCTGGTCCGGAGGTGCCGATTGCCCAGTGGCGTAGCTAAGGGGGGCGGAGGGGGCGGTCCGTCCCGGGCGGCACTTTTCTAGGGGCGGCAAATTGACCTTTTTGATGTGGAAAAAAATGTATTTTTCAAATAAGAAAATTATGGTTTCAATCTGTTTCTGCAAGCAAAAAGAAAACCTCTTCTTGAAGCACTCCAAAGGGCAAAATAACTTTTCTGGGGCATAATGGACAAGTTAATTATTCCTGAAGCTTTCAACTATTCCAAGAAAGTGACACCACAAACGAAGAAAAGTGCGGCTCAAGTCATTTCAAACCAAAATTCCCAGAAAAATATGCGTGTTTCAACACTCAAATTTAATGATTGAAAGCTTGATAATCTTACTACTATTATATGTGCGAAAGTTTGTCTGTATGGATGTATGGATGTTTGTTACTCTTTCACGCAAAAACTACTGAACGGATTTTGATGAAACTTTACAATAATATAGCTTATGCATCAGAATAACACATAGGGTAGTTTTTGTCCCGTTATGGGGCGCAAAACCCCCTTAGGGGAGCAATAAAATACAATTTTCGTATAAATTCTCTAATATATGGATGAAAAAATACTTGCACATATTTACATTATATGTCCATCTAAAGCTCTGATTTTTCTGCTGAAGGTGGCACCTATTCGAAATTTTTAAGTAGAATAAAAAACGAGTTATGAGCTTTTTAGTTCCATGTTCGAAGGCTTTCCTAAACTCAATACAGTATTTAGTGTATCATCTCAACACCCTGACGATAGCGACAATTGTTGTATTGTTGACTATCTTTGCTTTTCGTGACTGTTCAAGGCTTTTCTCAAGTCAAATCTTGAAGTAAGATTTTTGCACATTATTGGCAAATAACATATGATTTGGCTGATCATTTTCCATTTAAACGGAACTTTAATGTAATTAATGATTTTTATTATTATTTATGCTGATTGAACACTTACTCATTATTCATTCAACCAGCAGATCGCCAAAATTTTTGAAGAAAGATTTCCGTAGCTGATGCATTTGGCAGTTTTTTTCAACGTCGCTGTTTTTGAAGCCGAAGACTACGTCATAATGTTTCTCAGCTTTCACCATGTAAACAAAATATCGCCAATCAAAGAAACTTTAAAAAACTTTCTTTACTGTGTTAAATAATCCAGCAACTAAATTAGGCAAATCCATAAACAGAACAAAAACTTCCATTCATTTTCCTTTTTGCACAATTTCAAACAATCGCCAAATTTTACTACTTATTTTGGAAACATTTCGAATGAAACTCTTTAGCACCATTTTATGGTGACCAAAAGTATCTCAGCACCTGGCGATAATATCTTTGTAATGAAAATTAATATCATATCGTTTTACAAAGTAAGGAAAGAAGGAGGGAGCATCATCGAAGGTATCCCAAAACGATTCCCGAAAATTCAGTAAAATCGCACCAAGGGCCCACAATGATTGAAATTTCCCAAAATAACTAAAACAAGTATAAAGGGATTACGAGCAACTTCAATAGCAATACAGAAAAGGTTTTGGACTCCATGTAAAAAAAAAAAAAAATCAACAGATTAATCTTTTTAAACATGAGAAGAATAATTTCATGTTTTAAATTTGTATATGCTTAAATATAGTACTTTCGTTTCAAAATAAATACTATTTTGTTCTTTATACTTATTGCTATTTTACTTTTATGGGTAAGGAAGAAACTCGATTTTTAATCACGTCAAAAAGATGTGTTTTAAATTCTTTCACTTAAACCAGAAAACAAAAGCAAGTAACGATTTTTTTCTCATAATTATTACTGACCCAGGCAACGTCGGGTATTTTTGCTAGTATATTAGAAAAATCACGAAAAACAACTTTTATATTCTGCTTTTAAAAAAAAGATGTTTTTAAAAAACATTTCGGTGCAGAATGAGAGCATAAAACTCTCTTCTATGACTTCCATGTCAAAAAAAATTTTCGCTATGTAAAAAAATTAAAAAAAAAAAATGTTGTGAATGTCGCACGTTGAATACGAGTTGAATCGCAGGTCTTTATTGAAGAAGACATTCTACTGGCTGATTCTTATGGAAAATGACCCCCTTTATCCAAATACGACCACCTTTCTCCCCATCACGCCCCCTTTGTAGAACTCCCCCACTTCTTTGATTCAGGGCCATTTATTTTTTATTTGGAGGGGGGAAAAGAGCATTACAATAACCGTAAACATTATTCTGAATGACTAGAGATGTGCAAAGCTCAAAATCTTTTGCATATGTAGCAAAAAATAAAACTTGCCCCACCCTCAAATTTAAAAAAAAAAAAAAAAAAAACGAGGGGGGGTTGCTTTTCTACAGAATCATATTCGGATTCAGGGGGTCAATTTTCAGAAGAATCAGCCGGAATAGCCTCAAAAGCATTTGAGATTTTTTTTGCTTCCCAGTGTGTTTGGGGGGGGGGGCATATTTTCCTTGAGGCAAAGAATAACATCAAAAATAATCGCGAAGTTAAAAATTGCGTCAAAGAAAATCACTCTAAAATGTTCAATAATTTACATTTTTTTTTTTTTCTAATTTTGCTAAAATATTTAAAAATTACGGTTTTTGTATCCAACTTTGATGATCTGTTTTTAAGTATTAAATACTTCGAGATTAAATAAAGCGGTGATATGAAAAATTTTAACATGTAAGCAGGACTTCCGTAACACACAGTACTGACTAAGGAAAAAATTTAGGTGTCTAGCAGGAAGCCTAAAATTGTAATTTTCTCTCAAAAATTCTATTTTCTCGACTTATCTTTTAAAAAATTACACATACATTTAAAAAAATAGTTCAAAAATTACTTGTGAACGTATTTTCAAATAAACATTTTCAAATGAATAGTACAAAAAAAAAATAATATGTTTAAAATGAAAATTTTAACTAAAAATTGAAAAACCATATTTTGAGTACCACACGGGAGACCTAAATACTTCAACAGATCAAAAAATTTTATTTAGTGCTAATTATCGACTCTACTGTTTATATTTTTCAGCTTGATTACTTCCTAAACTTTACCTTACTTTTTTTTTTTTAACATATAGAAGAAAAAAAAATTTTTTTGAAGAAAAGTACAAATTTTAGGCCTCCTGCAGGACACCTAATTTTTTTTCTGATTTAGATAAATATTTTTGTGGTAATGGGGGGCTATAGGGGCAACGTTTTATCAACATGAAGTTTTGAACTTCCAAAAAAAAATTTTTTCGATTCGGTCTAGCACACAGTGCTGGTTCACACTATCAGGCTCAAGTCGTCACTGGTTGCCGTTTTTCAAATTACATATAACTTCTTTTACAATTGACCAAAAAGAAAAAATATAAGAGGGTGTCCGACTTGAAAAACCGAATTTCATTTTTAGGGGGGGGGGACACTTAATTTACATATATGCATCCATTTTATAAAAAGAAAATTTAATGTAAAACAATATGATATCAAAAATAAGCTGTGATGTATTCAACCTCAAAGAAATGAGAAATGAAAGAGCGGCTAATCACGAACTTAGCAAAAAGTTAAATTGAGGAGGAAAATAAAACTGATGGAGCTGGCGAAAGAGAGGAAAGCCTTGAAGATTAAAGAAGAAGAAAATATATCTTCTTGAAGCGCTCGTTCAAACTTCACTCGACGTTAAATCCCGGTTATCACAAATTTGCCATTTCAACTGCGCTTGCGCACGGACTTAGCTGATTTCAAAAATCTTGTTAGAATTAATTACAAACATTTTAAATTTGGCAATAAATATGAGATAGCAACAGATAAAAATTAGAAATCATAAAGTTTTCTCTGATTTAGTTTTTAAGCCTCGATAAAGAATGAATTCTGCGTCTTAATTATTAATGGATTCGGTGTCTGATTTGTCTGTCCTTTTTCAGGACCAAATTTTTAACCTCAGAAGAGCGTACTAGAGTTGCAGCACCACTTCTAATACAAAGCCAACCCTCAACCTAAATAAAAATGTATAATACTAAGTTGTTTACGCCTAACGTAAAATATCCGCAAAAGACGGATTTCTGTGCTAATACTCCAATCATTTTTGAAGTACACAACGTGTTTTACACTTATGTTAAATAAATATTTCCAAACTAATAAATATTGAAGTGTCACTTTTCTCTTAAGATTATCAGTTATTCTCATATCCGTAGTTTCATATAATATATCACGAAATCGCTGTGAAAATATTCTAATCGCATTGGTGGGACTCTCGTTCAGCCTACATATAAACAAGCAACATGAAATCTTAAAACAGAAAGCCCAAAAAGCTAAGTCCGCGCGCAAGCGCAGTTGAAATGGCAAATTTGTGATAACCGGGATTTAACGTCTAGTTCAAACTTCTCGTCTAAACTAATTCTTGCTTCGACACAATTTCGTAACGCCATTTCGCAACACCAGTAATCGGAATTTCCAATAGCCATTTTCAAACTTCCAAAGATGGATTCCACTAATTCTACCGAAGGCGAAAGCAGAATAGGTTCCAGCAGCCGCATTGAAAAAAAAGAGGCAAGTTCCCCAAAAAGTATCGGACGACTTGTAATGAATGCAGTTCGAAAATTGGGAGGTAGAAACGGAATGACTCTTCCTGAGATCAAGAGGTATCTTAGCACAAATAAAAACCTGGATATGAATGTGTTAAGCGCTGATCTGAAGATGTTTGTCAAAAATGCGATGGAACGCGGACTTCTGATTCGAGAGGGAGGTCAATACAAAGTAAGCGAAAGAGCCAGAAGGAGACGCAAATCTTCGCCAAAAACTTCGCGCAGAAGACGATCTGGAGGCCGTAGGCGATCCAGGAAGCGATCTGGGGGCCGCAGACGATCCAGGAGATCCAGCGGTCGCAGGAAAAGGTCATCAGGCAGACGACGATCCAGGCGCCGCAAGACCGCTCCTGCTGTTGAAGAATGATCCATTCCTTTCCAGAACTTACTTTCGCCATCAAAATTTGCTTCAGATATGAGTTACTTTAATATATAGACATATTTCATCCAGATTTGAACAATAAGTACAGAAAAAAAATTCAGCCCTATTTTAAGTTGAAAAAGACCTTTAGTACAAAAAATATATATATAATCTCAGGCTTTTAAAACGAAAATTATTCAGCTTCAATTGAGAACTAAATCAGTGATTTTATTATAAACCATGATCTGTAATAAAACGATATAAAATCTAAAATTGAATATGCTTGAATTTTTTCGAACTTACAAGCTTGGGAAGCGATAATTGAGACTATTAGTATTTCAAATTTGTAGCCAAATTTTTGTCGCCAAAGAGAACTATCGGTGTTTTTAGGACTTTCTGACACATTGAAATGATTTATTACCCAAAATCTCTACTACCGAAATATGTTTCACTTGGCACAATGATGTACTAGCAACGCTTATCTACGTGAAAAAGTTACCGAGACCAGTCTTGCTGAAATTTAAGCTGTTTATTTTTTTTTTTTTTTTTAAAGCTGTTAAACCAGAATAAAAGCCACATCAAAATAGAATCTCTACATAGTATAAAATGAAATCCCCAAAATGTGTCTGTTTAAATGCGCAAAACTCGAGAACTACCCGGCCGATTTCGCTGAAATTTGCACAGTATCTTTCTTTCAGCCGGAAAGGTTTGCGGACCGGTTCGAAAAAGTTCGATGAGTAGTCCTTTTTTTATTCCAATTTAGGCCCAATTGTTTCATAAATTCCCGAACATGGGGGTGAAAAATTATTTGCACATACTGATATCACATATCGTTGGAAAGAGTATAATTTTCCGCGTTCCACGTAATTTGTTTCAATGCTCTAACTTAATTACGGCGGTAGTTATTTGTGTTTTAACTCGAATTTTTTTAGGCTTAGTTGAAATGTAGGCTACGCTCTTCATTAAATCTTTACTAATATTATAAAGAGAGAGGGTGGATTTTTGTGTGTTTATATGTTCGAAGTAATCTCCGGAACCACTG
This sequence comes from Uloborus diversus, assembly GCF_026930045.1. Taxonomy (NCBI): domain Eukaryota; kingdom Metazoa; phylum Arthropoda; class Arachnida; order Araneae; family Uloboridae; genus Uloborus; species Uloborus diversus. Next base: position 27,753,340 of record NC_072734.1, on the reverse strand, counting down.
CACCTATTTGGAAAATTCTTTCCCTATATGAAAGGTGCTTTCTTACTGAGTAACATAGGCTATATTTCGAAAAAAATCCGATAATTTGTTCTTTTTTTATTTAAATTTAGGACCAAATTTCACGTAAATTGCCTATTATTGGCTATTAAAGGGGTGAAAAATTACTTGCACATATTAATATTATATATCGTTGAAAAGGGTAGAATTTTCCGCGTTCTAAGCAATTTGTTTCAATGCTCTAACGTCATTACAACGGGAGCAATTTGCGTTTTTATCTCGAACTTTTTTAGGCTTAGCTGAAATTTTGGCAATCATTTCTACATTAAATCTATCAATAAAAAGTGAAGGAATCGTCCCACAGTTTTCTTTTTGACACCGTTGGAAAAAGTGACATTTTTTACTCCAGAAATATCTCGACCTATGGTCGAAAAAATAACCTTCTATCTCCAAAGGAAAAAAAGGTAAAAAGCCGTTAAAAATAAAATTCGAATAAATCTAATCTCCATTGAAATTACTGATATTTTGTTTCGCATTGCCATGGTTACGTTTTTTAGCTTCGCTTCATTTTAATTTCTTAAAGGTTCACTAACTTGACGCCGCGGAATTATAAGCAATGGGGAAATGTTTTCGCCAATTCTGCATATTTTACGATCTACGTTATGATAATTCCCCCAAACAATGTAGAAATTGCGGGAAGAGTTTGAAAACTAGGAGTCTTAGCAATTTTCCCAATTGTCGCCAAATTTGTGGGTGCCAAAGATCAAGGGCTAATGTACTTCGACCATGGCCTTGCTGATAGTGACAAAAGCAAACAATTATAGCCCATAATTGACGATAGCGCCAAACCCCCAGTTAATAACAATGGAAGGAGTGAGGGCCATTGCCTCGAGATTTTGAACTTTTTTATTTATTCACACATAAGACAACGTGAGAAAGATTTTCAGCGTAAAGAAAGGAAATACACCACTCAGAGCATCCGAGGTTATCGAACCCACGTTTACCGGCATTTGAAGCGAAGTTTCTACCACAAAGCCACGAAGGCCCCCAACGCATAATGAATGAGGCATAATGAGTGATATAGTTTACATTTTTCTTTGCCAAAGAAAAAACATCCGCTTCACTTGCAAAAGGTCTGGGTTCCGGTAGCGTGGTCGCTTGGCGCGTTAGGCGCTGAGCAGTTCAGTCTAGGATTATTGCTTTAAAGCAACCGTAAATGTAATTCATTGTTTTGTTGAGTGTTTTTTTTTTTCGTTAGACGGATGGATTTTGAGAGCGTGGATTATGTACACTATATATAGTTAAAAAACTTTAAATTATGTTGTTTAATCATTCAAAAAAAATTAAGAATAAAAATATGAAACCGTCAACAAATTACGCAATTAAAGTGGAAAGCTTGCACGTAGACATTTTTTAGTCATGAAATTATACAAAAGAGGTAACAGATAAATTACAATATTAAATCATAATAGGAATATTTTTATTCGCAACTCCAACGAACTATAGGGGGCACTGCAGTCACTGTCTAATGGCCGACTTAAAAACTAAAACAAACGCATGTGGTAACGAAGAAAATGCTAAAAGTGTTGTGATTTTTGTTCGTATGTATGATATTTTTCGCTTTATTCTTTTTAAATTAATTTTCAAAGTCTTGTGGATATTCTGGCCCACGTAGAAAGAAATGAGAATTCAAGAAGCATTACTGAACGTCAAAGATTAATGCAAATTACGTAGTTCGTAGTTCTAAGCAGCTATTTCCACGATGTTGAATTCGATATTTATCAATTCTTGATAAAACTAAATAATAATTGTGGCCTGACAAGAACAACAATTAATGCTAGAAAATTCAATATGACATTACAAATTATTATCAAAAGAAGATGATTCTTTGCCTTGCTTGGCTAGCGCTTATTGTTTTGCATTTGTTGCTGAGTTATTTCGCTCGAATTCCCGAATCGGTTAATTTAAATTTTTTCTGTTTCGATTTTTCTAATTTCTGAGTTACGATTTAATTATGTCAAGTTATGCAAATCATCTACAGAATTCTTACGGATATATGGTAGTAGTTTTCTTTTCAGTTGATTGACCATTATTTCTTTTTACTTATCGAATTCTGTAATCTTACTACCATTTTATTCCACTCAATTAAAAATGGTTTAACTAAAAACGCGAAATCTCGCCAAGGCTACTTTGCTCGCACAATACTAAAACTATAACCCTAAACAAATTAGGAGAAACCTTTCAGCTGAGAATAAACGGAATAAAGTAAATTCTTTCTCGGTGAAACATTTTTCATTTTGTTCTACGATAATATATTCAAGAAAATATTTTGCATACCGTCCATTCCAACTAAATGCTGCTGTAAAAGATGGTTAGTTAAATTAATTTAAGATTTAAAAAAAACTCATATTCTTACAAATTCATACAAAACAATAAAAATTTTTACCTTGTATAACGTTATCCAAGTTTGTTAATCCAGTTTTCGCTTTCACCATTTTCAATCAACTCATATTTTAGAAGGAAATAAGGAAAACTAACATTATTTTGAGAAGCTCGAGAATACTACTAAGGGATGAATTAATTTCTGTAGCTGAAAGCAAACTAAGACTCATCGATTGCGTTAATAAATACTCAGAACAAACTGCCTGTGTTTACGTCAACAGACACACGTGGAATGCAACGTGGCAATGTTTTAGTTTCATCGGCAGTTTTGTAAATCACCGCAAGGTAGCGTATTCGAGCGCTGGAGTTCCGAATACTTATTTAAAATTTATGAATAGAAAAATTTGCATTTTTCGTAAAAGCTATAACAGTGACGTAATTTTTTCTGAAAAAAGAAATAGCCATAAAAGATTGAGGTTCTTAAAACGCAGCTGCAATAAACAAACTCGATATTTACTCCAAGTTAATAATAACTGAATACATATACTACTTGATCTGATGTTTACACACATAATATTGAACAATTTGATTGTTTAAAATCTTTTACGAAGCACTACAAACAAGTTCAAATTAATTTTTTCAATTTAACAATAACTTGCTGAAATTTAAAAAATTGCCTAATAGAAAATCCTTGAAACTTTTCTATAACATATTTTTAAAAATATGATGAAAACGAAAGTAACTGGTTCATTGATTTTATAAAAATACTTGAAAATAGTTACTTACAATAGAAAACTAGTATGTTGTGGCCATCACGAAACTTTCTTCTATATTTTTCTTTTTTCTGATCCCTCCCCATGCTTGACGAGGAAGCAATATTCCTAACAAAAACAAAATGACACATGCAAAAACTTGACGACCATCCCAATGTCTGAATTATTGTAAAAGCAAAGCAAAGAGCGAAAATGGAAAGTTACTTTAAAAGCCTTACTTGAATTAATTACAAATATTTTATTTATTAAAAAACATAAGATGGCAACCGTTAAAAATTTTAATTCATTGAGATAATATTTCCGATCATTTCACGTTCGGATAAATCTGCAACGGTCTACTTCTGGCGTCACAAGAATGGGTGGAGCTACGTAACCTTCTGACGTCACATCGTTTCTTTTCTAGTTGATTTTCGCGTTTGATATTTTTTTCTTTTCGCTTTTCGATCTTAATTTTTTATTTATTTATTTCTCTTTTTTTATCTTTATTCCCTTTTTGTTATTGTTATAAAACAGAAAGGGAGTTAATTTTTTAAAGCATAACGGTTTTACTTCATATTTAATTAAAATATTATTTGTTTTTAAGATATAAATTTGGCGTTCTAAAAGATATGATTATTTTATTCGAAAAATGGGAGGGGGGAGGAGGTATCAAGATTAGTTTTTCAAGTTATTTACCAAATATGTTTTATTTTAGTTATTTAATAGAAACATTTTGAGGGGAAAAATAGGTTTTAAGTTTCTGTAAAATAATACGGTATACGAAAAAAGAATGGAAAAAAAAAAGTACGAATTTTTTTGTTAAGAAATAATTTAATTCCTTTGAGCCGAGAAATAACAGGAAATATCTAACGTTTATTAGCACAAATAAATAGATTGTTGAATACACTTATTACGGGGTTTCCAGGAACCCCTTTTTCATTTCAAAGTTGTGAACTTTTGGATGTAAAGACATCCGGTAAAAATCTGTTTATTTGTACTAAAAAAAATTGGCTATTTCTTGTTAATATTAATATTAAAGTTTAAAATAGGGGGTGGCGATTGTCAAAATATGTTTATCAAGTTACTCAACCATTATATTTTTATTTTAGCTATTAAATAAAATTTAATAGCTAAAGCGGATAATTTAATAGCTAAGTTTATGGGCAACAATAGGTTTTAAGAGTTCGTGAAATAAAACAGTTGACAAAAAACAAAATGAAAATGGAAGAGTAGGATGGGGGGGGGGCAATATTGTTATACAAAATCCAAATTATTTCTAATGAGGAATAGAGGAAACAGAGGTATGGATTTAAAACGAAAAATATACATTACTGAAGTTTAGTGCATTTGTGCTCAGGCATCCTAACTCCTTTAAATGATTGCTTTTGATAAAGTTTCGTTTTTTTTGTATTATTTTATGGAATAAACTAGGATGACTTGAATAAGAGTCCCCTGCTAGTTTCGCTACGCCGCAGACCCGGGTTCTGTGCCAAGGTTGGGCACGGTCAACTCGGCCTTTCATTTCCTCAGTGGGTCGATAAAACGAGTACCAAGTGTGCTTGGAATCTAAACACTAGGGACTCCGCGTTCGACTGACCGGAACATCTGATTTTAGCACCCCAGTGCCAAATGTTAGTCCATAAGTTTTGTTGATTTTTATTTCAAGGATATAAAGCTAGCAGTACATTTTTTAAATGAATAAACTTGTAAATATAGGATCGAATTAAAAAAGTTTAAAATTTCGGAGGAGGGGGAATGAAATGAAATGGAAGTGTAACGATTTTTCTATAGCAAATACTTGGTAATAGGTTAATAGCAGATTAAAGTAGCAGAAATAGCAACACCTTTGTAGTCAGCATGTTAAATAACACTAGCCTATACTCCAGGGTCCCCCGTCAAGGGCGTCCATATAGGGGGGCAAGTGGGGGCTCAAGCGCTCCCTCCCTTAGATATTGAAACCTCCTTGCTTTTAGTAATTTTTTCTTTGCAAAAATGTAAAAACATTTTTTCTCTAGCCATCAATGAATAATTTATTAAAAATGTCACACTTCAATTAGTCTAATCTGCACTGAAATCGGTTTCTATGGGGAAAATATCCTGCTAAACCATGAAGAAAATATCTGAGCCCCCCCCCCCTCCCCTTTCTTAAAATTATGCACATGGGCGCCCATATCCCCGCACCTACCGCTTACACATGGTTTCATTAGTCAGATGGGACCCTGAAAACAGTTAAGTTTCTTGATCCAGACCAGGAACCGGGCAATTCCTGATCCAGCACCCTCGGAGATATCGATTTGGAATGGAAACTTGGAGGTCTTCGTGATCACGACTGATTAAACGTGACGTGAACCTGTCACCATTAGCGTACACGGAGGATCTCCGACCAGCTGCATCGAACCCGCGACCCTGCAGTTGCGAATCCAACGCCCTACCGATCAGACGAATACGGCCACCTGTTAAGAACATGCAAAGGTCACTGTATCATTTACCTGGGGACCCTACTCAATGGGGTTCTTTTTCCTACTAATGGATTTTGCCGCAACGCTGTAATTTGAATTCTTGACGTCATAATTCAAATGAATGCCTGGGGTTGGATACTGGATGTTATGTGTTGGATGTTGCGTGCTGGATACTGTTTTCGCTTAAAAAGAATGAGTGATAAGTCGAAAAGGTCATTAATAAATAATTCGCTTTCGAGGTGCATGGACGCTACCATCCGAGGGAAGGAACATGCTAGCGGAGGCCCGAGGACCAGAGGACATGAGCGCCACCAATGAAGGAGGTGGACACGCTCATGGAGGCCCGTGCACCAGAGAAGTTTGCATCATAAGCATAGAAAAATGAAATCAAAGGAAATCAACTATTGTCAAGTAAAAACAATGAACAACAGCGATTACTCAAAAACATATTTATGTAAACTTTTTTATTTTACATTTTTTTCTTTAATTCAGCAATTGCGATTTGCTTATTGTTCTCACTTGACCGTTTTGGGCGTCCGTCCGTCCTTTGATTTTATTTTTGCCGCCACCAGTGAATGTTTGTAGGGACTCCACTTGGCCACCCACTCCCCATACTGCTACTCCAGCGGGCACCGTCTCCAGGTTGCATCCATATCATATGCACATACAGATGCCTACACGCACACACACACCTGCAGACACACACATGTCTGCACACACACACACACACCACTGCACACTCACACACACACACGCTTGCAAACACACACCCCCCCCCCCCCCCGCCTGCATACACACTCACACATCTACATATACACGCCTGCACACAACTACATGCCTGCAGATAGACATACACGCACACGCCTACATACACACACACACACACAAACTCGTGATTGCGAAAGACATAGTCAAAATTAAAATTAATTTTTATTTATTCATTGATTTACCAATTTTTAAAAAATTATGTGAATAATTATTTATGCATTTAATTTATCTTAAAGCGACTTCTAAGACGTATTTCTATTTAATTACTCAGTTCAAAAGTTACATTTTTCTGATCACAGTATTTCTGTAGTTTTATATCTGTCCTTTGCTTAAAATGCAGTTATTTTTACTTTCTTTCTTATTTAGTATTAACAATCATTAAAAACATGCTTAAAAATATTTTAAAATTATTATTAAGTTTTTGTTTTGAAATTATTGCAATTTTATTTTTTAAAGTTGATGGGGGGGGGGGGGCACTTTCTTGCCAATTCAGGTAAACACAAGCGATGGAATAATACTAATCGTGATGTATTTTGCAGTTCTTTAAGATATTTTGTATTTTTTTTAATATGTTTAACTTATCCAATTTAGTTTTTATAAGTCAAGGATGAAGAATGTCCCTAAAAATAGCATAAAAACACTTAAATATAAAAGAAAACCTAGTGATTTATCTTTAAATTTCTTATAAATACATAACTAGTAAAAAAGTTAATATAAAAAAAATTCTTTTGAAAATTTTTTTTTTCAAAATCCGTGAGGTATAAGAAATCCTCCTTGCAACCCCCCCCCCTCCTTGCCGGCACGCATGCGCACATCTCTTATTTCCTGTGGAAATAATAGGTGTCACATCACTGTCGTATCATTAAAATTACAAAAGTATAAGAAAAAGAAGGAAAAGAATGAGTAAAAAATAAATAAAAAAAATAGCGAGAATAAAACAACGTAAATCCGCTTATTTCAGACAGGCTGAAGAAAACGTAGCTCCACCCATTCCGATGACATCAGAAGGCAACGTAGCTGTGACGTCAGTGGTAGACCGTTGCATATTTATCCGAACGTATCATTTCCATACAATTAAAATCACGAGAAATACGCAGACGACAATCTATTACGATTTATCTTTCTTATTGTTGCATTAATAAAACTATTTTTATTCAAAAAAAAAAAAAAAAATCAACACCTCTTGGAGTGATTGGCGTCAAAATTGAACCAAAGCCTGTTTACATATGGATTCACATATATTCCAAATTTCAACCAGAACGTAGCATTACTTCTTGAGATAGGGCACTCACAATGGAAAAAAAGAACGGGCGATTGCGCTACCCCCCTTTTTAGCTGTTGACACCAAAATAAAATCAGCTCTTATACCCACTAAGGGCTACTTGTCAAAAAATTTTTGTTTGATTCCGTTCGTTATTCCTTGAGATACAGCAGTCACAATTCACGACAAAAAACGTTCTATAACTCAACCCCCGTTTGAGCTATTGACACCAAAATTGAATCAGCACCTGCTCCAGTTAGGGGCAACATATGGACCAAATTTTGTTTGATTCCGCCAGTTACTTCCTGAGGAATAGCAGTCACGCATAACTCAAAAAACGTCCCATTGCTCCACCCCCCTTGGAGGAATTCGCGCCAAAAACCAATGGGCACAAGTTCACATAGGGTCACATATGTGTACCAAATTTCGTTCAATTTCATGCGATAGTTTTTGCTGTAGAGCGGCCACAAAAAACTGGTCACACACAGACGTGACACACACACACACACACATACATACATACACACACACACACATACATACACACACATACATACACACACAGACAGACAGACATTTTCCAAAAATAGTCGAAATGGACTCAGCACACCTCAAAACGTTCGAATCCGTCAAAATTCGAAATTCGAAAATTTGCACGAATCCAATACTTTCTTCTATATCTTAGATATAGGAGAAAGTAAAAATCAGTCGCTATAAATGAGGCAAAACAAAATGGCGTATTACGAAATAAAGAAGAAATAAGAATGAGAAATACGCAAAATGACATTTCTTGAGCAAAATAAATAATCGCTAAATATTTAAAAAATGCTTGAAACGACGAGGGACGGGCGGGGGGGGGGGGCACCTGCTGATTTTGGAGTAACTCACAATTTAAACTTCGTTCCCAACTTCGGTCTTATTTGTTTAGTACAGAACCGCAACCACCAACTCCTCGGAAGAGTTTCTGAGTCGACTTCAGTACTTCCGAAGAAAAAATTCATAACTCCCTTTGATTTCCGAATTATGTCACCATTCAAAACGTCTATAATAATTTTCCTACATTAATGCTCTAAATTCTTCCTAAACAATGGATTAAGTTTGAAAAAAAAAAATCTCTAGTTACTTTCTTCTATATCTAATATATAGAAGAAAGTATTGGATTAGTGCAAATTTTCGAATTTCGAATTTTGACGGATTCGAACGTTTTGAGGTGTGCTGAGTCCATTTCGACTATTTTTGGAAAATGTCTGTCTGTCTGTGTGTGTGTGTGTGTATGTGTGTGTGTATGTGTGTGTGTATGTGTGTGTGTATGTGTGTCACGTCTGTGTGTGACCAGTTTTTTGTGGCCACTCTACAGCAAAAACTACCGCATGAAATCAAACGAAACTTGGTACACATATGTGCCCCTATGTGAACTTGTGCCCATTGGTTTTTGGCGCGAATTCCTCCAAGGGGGGTGGAGCAATGGGACGTTTTTTGAGTTACGCGTGATTGCTATTCCTCAGGAAGTAACTGGCGGAATCAAACAAAATTTGGTCCATGTGTTGCCATTAACAGGAACAGGTGCTGATTCAATTTTGGTGTCAATAACTCAAACGGGGGTTGAGCTATAGAACGTTTTTTGTCGTCAATTGTGACTGCTGTATCTCAAGAAATAATGAACGGAATGAAAGAAAAATTTATCGGCAAGTATAGCCCTTAGTAGGTATAAGAGCTGATTTTGTTTTGGTGTCAACAGCTAAAAAGGGGGTAGCGCAATCGCCCGTTCTTTTTTTCCATTGTGAGTGCCCTATCTCAAGAAGTAATGCTACGTTCTGGTTGAAATTTGGAATATATGTGAATCCATATGTAAACAGGCTTTGGTTCAATTTTGGCGCCAATCGCGCCAAGAGGTGCTGATTTATTTTTATTATCATTATTTTTTAGCGAATAAAAATAGTTTTATTAATGCAACAATAAGAAAGATAAATCGTAATAGATTGTCGTCTGCGTATTTCTCGTGATTTTAATTGTATGGAAATGATCGGAAATATTATCTCAATGATTTAAAATTTTTAACTGTTGCCATCTTATGTTTGTTAACAAATAAAATATTTGTAATTAATTAAAGCAAGGCTTTTAAAATAACTTTCAATTTTCGCTCTTTGCTTTGCTTTTGCAATAATTCAGACATTGGGATGGTGGTCAAGTTTTTGCATGTGTAATTTCGTTTTTGTTGGGAATATTGCTTCCTCGTCAAGCATGGGGAGGGATCAGAAAAAAAAAGAAAAATATAGAAGAAAGTTTCGTGATGGCCACAACATACTAGTTTTATGAATGGTGTTAGTTTTAAACAACTCGGAAGTGCAACGAGTTTAATTTCAGAAATACAGAGAGGGGGGAGGAGGGGGGGACACACGCAAGTGTTCTAAAAATTACCGTCGGTTCAATGGGAATCCAACAAAATGACATAAAACTCCATCTCATGTTTGTTTCCGGTCTCCAATTTGGCAATATACACTCCATAACAAGCAAATTGACGCATCAAGAAGCAATAATCCGATTGCTTTGAAATTTTGTAAGCATGATTGTTTTGACAAGATGTGGAAATGATTAAAATGTGGTGTCCAATGAAAGAATAGTTTGATCTACAGCGCATCGAAACTGTGCATCCAGCAGATGTATACAAAAAGCAGTTCTTCAGCAGTTGTTAAAACTTTCGGTTTGATTGCGATTCAGGTTATCTTTCAACAACTTAAAAATGCCTCGCCACATGGTTCGTGCTCATTACGAGCAACTATCAGAGTTTAAACGAAGTCATAATCATTGGATTGAAAGAGGCCGGTTGGTCGGATCGGAGAATCGCTCGTCATTTGAGTCAAAGCGACGCGGCGATTCGAAGATGTTGGCAAAAATGGGTGGAAAATGGCAGAGTTCAGCGTCAGGATGTTAGCGGTCGACCTAGGGTCACAACAGATCGTGATGACAAAGCGATTGTCCGATCAGCTGTCATAGAGCTTTCTTATCTCTATGAACCACCAGACATTCAACCCAAACACAAGTGTCCATCATGACCATTTACAGACGGTTGGGACAACGAAATCTACTCTCGCGCCGACCGTTACGCCACCTGCCACTGACGCCTACACACTGCCGAGACAGATTACAGTGGTGCATGGCTCGATCAGGTTAGAATAGTGCCGACTGGGAATGTATAGTCTTTAGCGTCGAATCCCGCTTCCGAATGTGTCATGACGATCATCGAAGACGTGTTTGGAGACACCCAGGGCAGAGGAGGGATTCTGGTTTCACTTTTACACGCCGCACTGGCCCTCAACAAGGCATTATGGTCTGGGGTGCCATTTCCTTTAATAACTGGCTCCCTTTGGTTGTAATTAGAGGGACACTTACTGCACAGCGGTACGTCGACGACATTCTAAGACCTGTTTTGTTGCCGTTTCTTTTGCAGTACCCTCGGCTGGTTTTCAGCAGGACAATGCCAGATAACATACGCATGTGTTGCTATGAACTGTCTACAAGCTTGTCAAACTCTCCCGTGGCCTGCCAGATCGTCAGATCTCTCTCCCATCGAGCATGTCTGGGATATGATGGGATGGCGATTGCATCTGGCAAGGAATGTTGATAACCTCGTCCCACAATTGGAGAGAATTTGGCCGGAAATACCGCAGGACAACCTCCGGGAGCTTTATCGGTGTTTCCCACGTCGTGCTTCAGCTTGTATCTAGGCTAGAGGCGGGTCAATACCTTATTGAACTAGTTACTGTAATTGTGACATAAATTATTTAATTGTTCTAAGAATTTAATCATTTCTTTTTCTGTGCATTGTCTTCCTATCCACCAATTTTCTTCTCAATCGGATCACTCCTTCTTGGTGCGTCGATTTTTTTTTTTTTTGTTATAGAGTGTATCATCAAATGATCGTCAGTCTGAGACGCTATATTAGTTTTGTATTTTAATAAATAATTAATAACCATAAAAAATGAGTAAATAGGCTTTTTAGAACACCCGATCGAAAACAAAAAGGGAAGTGCACAACTGGAACGTACGGACAGCCCACATGCAAAATTTTGACCTTCTACAGCATACCATTTTTGAGTTATGACCTATGAGAGATACATACGTACATCCAGCCGCAAGAAGCAACGCAATAATTAACTTGTTTGGTATCTGAATGCAGTATAAAAAACTCTTTTAGGGGTGACTAAAATAGAAATTCATACTGAAGTGTAGTAAACAATTTTATATAAAAACAATAACTTCCTCTACTTTGCATTAAAAAGTAAAACAGCAAAGATCTTTTTTTTTTTTTTTTTCGAAAACAATCGGCCAATTCCATCGGCTTTTCGATGTTTTTAAGGCCGATGAGCCGATGTTTCCTGCAAGTTAGCATCGGCCGCCGATGCCGATGCCGATGGCTAAATTGTTGAACCATCGGCGCCGATGGCCGATGCATCGGTCGAGTCCTATTTGCGCATGCCCGCTCTTCTGTGAGTTTCTATGTTAAGTTGCCACTATTTGATTTACAAACCTCGTATAAGTAATTCATTGCTCTTTTTTAAGTCGTTTATAGTTTTCAGCCCTAACACCATCCGTAGATAAAGAGTTCATTCCAAAATATCCATCTGTAACACTTTTCATTTATCGTTTCAGTAACAGAAGATATAGACGAAGAAATTTTATCCAACATTGGAATCCAGGATGATCTATCACAGCTTGAAGAAGAAACAGAAATAAGCATTGCGCACAGCACAGGTTAATAAAAATTGAAGTTTTAATCCATCCAATATTAATTTTGAAGAAAATTTATGGAATGTAAACTCTTACTTTTTTGCAACCCTTGGTAGGCCCCTAATTCATCATTAAATACAGGGTATTCAAAATGTCCTTGACACATTTCAAAAATTCATAGAAAAACAACAAATTGTCATATGAATATGTGATTTGCGCCAAAATACTTCACAGGTCCAAGAATATTTTCTATGACATTGTAAAAGAAAGGACAAGAAGTTCCGTCCAAAACTAAACGAGCCTACTTTCCCATATACCAATAATGACTTTCCAGTATCTGATCAATATTCTCAAAATTAGCTAAAATCGCAAATTCTTTCAAAAATAATTTTTAAATATTTTAAGCTGATACCTAACAATAAAATATGCCTCGCTCATCTAAAGAATTAGATGCATAAAAAAATAAACAAACGGACAAATGCTGCTTTTAAACAAAGCAGCTAATATATACACTGTTAAAACCAGGAGTTCCACAGGGGTAAAGAATTTCACCCAAGGGTGAAAAAAACGGTGCCTCTGGGTGAAACAGAGGCTAGGAAGTGTCGTTAAGGTGCTTTTGGTTCCTCAGTGGGTGAACGACGTCAACAAAAGTGATAAAAGACCATTCAATAGGAGAGCGACTCCTTGCGCATGCGCTCTGACTTATCGTCCAACGACAACTCCAGTTTGAATGGCGAACGAAGGAAGTTGCAACGAAATTTACTTTCACATTGAATGAAGTACAAAACTGAAAATTTCGTGGATTAATCTTCGAAATCTCGCGTAAGTAAAGGCATTTGATCATATTGTAGCTCTCAGAACTTTCGAACATATTTAAAGTGTTTAAAGTATGTTGACAACTCTTATTGTTCCGTTTACCTTATTAAACATTTAATGTCTTGTTATTTATATCCTGCAAAACTGTTACCTAAAACTATCTATCAGTACTATCTTGAACAACAACATTAAAAATAAAAACGTTTAAATCAACTGATAATTGAATTGCTAATTCCGGAATAAAAATGCATCGACGTAAACAGCCTATATACCAATGTCTATTTCTTCTCAATGAAATTACGTAGTGGAAACGAACAGAGCAGCAAAGGCGGAGGAAAAAAAAAAAAAAACTGCGTGAAATCTCTCACTTAGCGTTTGACTCATGAGTTTCACATCGTGTTTTGGTTAACGTATCTTTCTCAGGCGTTATTGCATGAAGCTAATGTAGTTATCTGCTCGTTTTTATTTTTAATCTGACGGAAAACTTGACATTGGAAAGAAGGGCTTTTAAATTAGTATTTATCTTGTACGCATAAGGATACTCAAATATCGAATCTTATAATAAGTATTGATAAGTTACGCTCGATTAAAATTTTAAACGTTTATGAAACGCTTTTATTTTCCTATGATTCTAATCTAATGTTACCTAATATTTCTGGTTGTTCCGGCAAATGATTGATAAATACCTTCCCTGTTCATTTTCGGTACGGATTATAGTAAAAATTGTCAACAACATATTAATTACTGAGCAATTCAAGTGTGAATATAAGAAAGTTAGTGCACGAACAGACAAATTGAAGTCATGAACACTTGTGAACTATGTTCGAAAGTTGAAATGTGATCAAATGCCTTCGTATATATAAATCAAAATAAATAAAACACAATTGTATTCAAAAACGCACACAACACGGGGGGGGGGGGGGGGAATCCCTATAGGAAGCAATAAAGGTGCCATTTTTCTCACCTAGGGTACCATCTTTTTACCTACGGTGCACGTTGGGTGAAGGGAGTCAGTTTTTCACCCTTGCTAAGGGTGCAATTTCGGCTCTCTATCGGGTGTCGCTGGTGAACAAGCGTTTCACCCCTGACAGGTGCCAAACGCAACCTGTAGTTTTAACAGTATATCTTTCCATTAAAAAAAAAAAAAAAACCTTAACCGCTTTCTATTTCTATTCAAGAGTCACAACTGACTTCAACTGTATTTTTTATGTCGAGGTCTGCATACTAGTGCCTTGCCTCCATTATTTTATATACCGATGGATGGCAGCACCATCACCGGATCGAACAGTTAATGAGAATTTAGAACTAGTCCAAGAGCTAATAGCTACCTGGTACTAGCACCCCCAGAGGTATCGTTTCACTTGGAGGACATTGAGACCACGAGCATATTTAACGTCGCCCAGTCCCCTTTAATGACGACGGTGGGTCTTCGACCAGCGGGAATCGAACCCGAGCCCCTCCGGCCCCGAGTCCAATGCCCTACCGATCAGGCTACCACGGCCCCTTAACCGCTTTCAAAAGGAAAAAAAAATCTGTTCTTTTTCCCCTGTTGCCAAAAAAAAATTTTAAAAATGAATTGATGTACTTTCAAGAAAATAAATAAATACAAACAATAAAATATGAAATTAAAGAAATAATTTTCATTGTCGATAGAAAAAAAATTTCTGCTCATATCTTTCTGTCGAAACTTAAAGGAATCCGAATTTCTCTGCCAAACACTGAATACATAAATTAAAACTTTAGCGTGAAAATAAAAATAAATCACTTAAGCAATAATTATTTCAAAGCAAAAAACATGGCCGCAAAATCGGAGTCGGAGTCAATCTCATTTTGGGACAAAAGAGTCACATTCGGGAGCCGAAGGTTTTTAATTCAGAGACTCGGAGTTGGAATCGGTCATTTTGACTTAAAATCCGCAACTCTGCCAATGTTTGCGGAGTCGGAGCTGCATTTATTTTGGGATGAAGGAGTCGGAATCGGAGTCGAATTTTTGAAAGTCAGTCATTTTTCCTCCGTGTATATGTTTGAAAATCTACGAAGTCACAGACGAAGTCGGGGAGTCGGAGTCCGATTAATTTTCGGGCACAGGATACGGAGTTGGAGTCACGTGCCCCAAAATTTTCGGAGTCGGAGTCGGAAGTTAGTCGTCAAGAGCTATTTCCAACAAAAGTTGCTTGAAATAAATCCGCCTTTAAGTTCGAAATCTATATTGACTTTTAGTTTTCCCGTAGGCCCTTATGTTAAGGGATTTGAACTGTTCAAAATTGAACGGAAAATTGTTCAAATCAAAAATATATTTTCTACAATTAAAGTGAAAAACCAACGTAAATAAAGCACAAATTTTCATCAACACAATCGAAAGTCGCGAAAGAACTGACAACAACCAAGTGGACACCGGTATTTATACCAAAGAGGGCAAACCAATAAGAATTCAGAACACAAGACAGCAAACAACCAATCAGCGAACAGCATGTTAACCCCGGGCTCAGCGCAAGGGGGGGGGGGAGAGACAAGCAATCAGAAGCCAGGAGACAAAAAGAGTGAAAGATAACGAAGAAACAGAAAAGGCAATTATAGAAATTGCTTCCAAATATCATGAAAAAATTGAGTGCTGGAAAAATCATTGACAAGAGAATGAGATTTTTTTTAAAATATAGTAAGTTTCGCAGAAATCGAGGTCATAAACCGAAGAACATTTACAAATTATCTTTGTAGATGAAAAATCAAAACAGTGACCAGAAGTCCAACAATGCTGAGCGATGGAAGAACGAGTAAATTCTTTATGTTTAACATAATTTTCGTGCTCTTTCAGACGGTGCTTAAGAGCACGTTTAGTCTGTCCAACGTAACCAAGTTCACACTTGCAGGAGATGCTATAAATACCCCAGCTGCTATGGCAATCAATAGGATCCTTCAAGTTTGTAAATTTTATCTTATTTACTGGAGAAAAAGCTATATCGAAACCAAACTTCTTCGAAATCTTTGAAACTTGATGACTAAAGTTTGGATAAGGCAAAACAGTAGTAAAGGAAGCATTGGAAGCAGAAACCTTGTCAGAATGAGAGGGCTTAAGTTACTATAAATTGAACCAATAATGCTACGAGAATAACCACGATCGAAAGCCACTGCTTTAAGAGAAGAAAGCTCAGCATTAGAAGAATTGGAGGAAGAACAGATGTTCAAAGCACGAAACACAAAAGCCTTGAATGAGGCCAACTTTGGATTGGAGGATGAGAAGAACATTTGTGAGGAGGTAGTGTAACAGCAAAAGGTTTACAAAACACCGAAGTCATAAATGCATTATTACTTTTAGTAATAAAGACATCCAAAAAAGAAACAGAACTATCAGTTTCCATTTCAGTAGTGAATTAGATGCAAGGATCAATAGAATTTAGAGTAGAAAGTAAAAGTTCATTATCGACCTGGTTTTGGCCAAGCAAAACAAAGCAATCATTAACGTAACGAACATAAAACGGAAACGTTATGGTTTACAAAAGTTTAGCCTCAAAGTAGTGCACATAAATGTCACTTAAAATAGGACTCAAAGGATTACCATTGCTAAACCTTCAGACATGCGAAAGTATAAGTACCATTGAACACAAAAGTATTCTGCTCAAGACAAACACGATTAAAGGAAAGAAGTTCATCAATCTCAAAACTAGAAAAATGATGCTCTTGGAGTCTCAATTTAAGACAATCCAACGCCCCAATAACCGGTACATTAATGAAAAGTGATTTCACGTCAAAAGAAGCCATCGTTAAGCTTCTGAACAAAATGAACCTAATTTCTGACAGTAAAAGAGTTGCTAATCAAAAGAGAAGAGAAGATGGAAATTAAATACTTAGCTAGTTTATATGAAGCAGTACCAATGTTTGAAACAATAGGCCTAAGAGGAATGTCGGGTTTATGGATCTTTGGTAGAGCTTAAAACCTGGCACAGTGCGCAACAGATGGAGTTAAAGACCTTTTTGAAGACTCACTGACGATAGAAGATTTCACAACATT
The DNA here is from genome assembly GCF_026930045.1 of Uloborus diversus. Taxonomy (NCBI): domain Eukaryota; kingdom Metazoa; phylum Arthropoda; class Arachnida; order Araneae; family Uloboridae; genus Uloborus; species Uloborus diversus. The sequence goes on along the minus strand of NC_072734.1, from coordinate 27,736,171 downwards.
TTTAATAAGGTTAACCTCTCTAATACTAGGGTCTTTGTAAAGTGTCACATAAGGACCAACCTCAATTAGCTCATTACATTTATCTAAATATGAAATTTTGTCAAGAATAACAATTCGGCCACCTTAAAAAAGTCTTTTGAACTGTTCAAAATTGCTCAAATCAAAAAGTGAAATACGAGAATGTGGTGTCCTCGCCGAGATCATTAGAACAAAAAAAAATTTGTTCGAACCGGACTAATTACTCAAAAGTTATTGGGGGGGGGGGACAGACAGACAGACATTTTCCCCCATCTCAATGCCCTACTTTTTAATTTTTCCATATTTATTTAATTATTTTATTTATTTTTGATTTTTTTTTTCTTTTTTTTTTACGATTTTTTTAAAGATGCATTAAGCCTTCTTTCATGCTTTTTTCTTCTTTCTCTGACTTTTACTGGGAAAGCGGGCTAAAAAAAGGGAAATTAAAAGTAACTTGCTATAACTGCTATATCGTCACAGTAAGAGAACAAACGTAATGTGAGGTGTTTAATTATTTTGTTAAGCAGAAAGCAATACCTGTCATTACCAGAGTTCAAAGTGTACACCGTTCGTGGACATGGGAAGAACCTGAGAACCGATTAGAAGTGGTTCAAGCAACATACAGTGCACACATTCAACTCTAGTAATGAAAGTTAGCTTTCTGCTTAATAAAATTATTTAACACCTCACATTACGTTTGTTATTTTAATGGGATGATACAGCCGTTACAGTAAGTTACTTATAATGGGGTTGTTTCCTTCAGTCAAAAGTACTAATTTTAGTCACTGAAATTGATAGAATAAGCTAAAAAATTTAACACGGAGCCAAAATTTCTTTTTGTTTTCCCAATAGTTATTTTTAATCTAATTTTTTATCATGTCCGATTTTGAAAATAAGGCATGGTCTTTATGACGTCAGAAGTGATGCACTTTGGCACGTTACTCTATTGTCACGTTGAATGTTTACTCATTGTTTAAAAAAAAAGGTTGTGCCATCAAACAAGAATCAGAATACATCAGAAATCATGATGAGAATTTTGAATAAAGGCTTTTCTGAAGCAAACATGAAATACATTAGAATATTGAGCAATAATATTTTTATCTTTCTATCTTATGCCAAAATATTGCGCTCTGCGCTGGTGGCATCAATGAATGGCATTTCACCACTTGTGATGTCATGAGCAGAAGCGTAAAAAATGAAATTGAATCAGCGCATCGATTAAAATATTTTTAAAAAAAAATACTAAACTTTGTTAAATTGTTTAAAAAATGGTTAAAATCTGTTTTTAAGAGTGTTCTTTCAGAAAAAAAAAAAAAAAATACTTTTTAAATTTCGGAAACAGCCCAATTGCTTTTTTTTTTTTTTTTGAGCAATCACGATTGCTTATTGTTCTCACTTGACAGTCCTTGATGTTCCGGTTCCTTTTTCAGCTTGGACCAGGCCTGCAGCACCACCGTCCACCGGCGGCGGCGCGGCTGGTCCTGAGCACTGTCCCCCGGAATCCAATTTTGCTGGGCGGTGGCGTCCATGTCCTACACAGACATGCTCATACACAGTCGCCTACGCGCGCACGCCTTTACACGCATACACACGCCTACGTACACACACGTAAGCCTACACACACACGCACACAACTATATGCACGCAAGCACCCAGGAGGAGGGACACGCTTGGGCGGGGGAGCCATTTCTAGAAACAATAACTCTAACCGGTAGAGTCTTGTCGCAACTCGTGATTGCGAAAAACATAATTTGAATTCAAAGTTTCGGAATTCAATTTTTTTTTTTTTTTTTTTTTTTTTTTTTTTTTTGAGCAATCACAATTGCTTATTGTTCTCATTTGACAGTTCTTGACGTTGTGGTTCCTTTTTCAGCTTCGACCAGCAGCACCACCGTCCAACGGCGGTGGCACGGCTGCTCTGATCCTGAGCACTATCCCCCGAAATCCACTTCTGCTGGGTGGTGGCGTCCTTGTCCTACACACGCATGCTCATACACCCTCGCCTACACGCGCGCGCCTTTAGACACATACACAGGCCTACGTGCACACACTTAAGCCTGCACACACACAACTATACACACATAACAACCCAGGAGGAGAGACGTGCTTGGGGGTGGGGGAGCCATTTTTAGAAACAATAACTCTAATGAGTAGGATCTTGTTGCAACTCGTGATTGCGAAAAACATAATTTGAATTCAAAGTTTCAGAATTCAAATTAGAGTTGATTGGAGAAAGAGGGGGTTTTTTTTTGGGGGGGGGGGGCGATGTCATAAAAAAAAAAAAATCTTGAACCTGTGAAATATTAAAATATTATGGCTGAAACTGCATTATTCATACGACAATTGGTTGCTTTTCTATGCATTTTTAAAATTTGTCAAGGACTTTTCGGACACCCTGTACAGTCTATTGTAGAAAATTGCAACTCATATTTAAACTTTCTCTCTCTAGGCTCTTCAAGTACTCCCAAGTTTCTCTTGATGAAGAAAGAACTGTGGCTGATTTTACCTGCATTTCTCATAATATAAACAGCTGACAAAAAATGAAATAAAACTGCAATTATGAAACACGAAACTATGTACAGCTACAACCGATTCTTGTATATTGTTCAGAAGATTACTATTCGACACAAAGATTTTGAGTTCCAAAATTTAAAAAGCCCATATGAAAAATATCTTTTAGGAGCATATCTAAATAAACTTGTTAATTATATTAATCTATCTTTATTTATGACAAAAAAACAGAGTGTCTATCTAGATTTAGTTGTCAATTTCTCTGAATTCTAAATACTAGTTCGGTCAATTTAGACAATGGAAATAACAAAAATTCCGGGAAAGCTAAATTTTTGTAGAGACCTTGGGTTTAACATTACAAATAAAGTGCCAAAAGTCCCCGTCGATCCCATGTGAGATAAAAAAGTTATTTGGGGTCAAAGGTCAAAATTTTAGGTTTTTTGGATTTTTCTCAAAAACGGTAGGTTTTATCGAAAAGTACCCCAGACCAAAGTTGTAGATCTCAAAATTCTCTATAAAATTCTCCTTATGATTTTTTCTCCAAGACCAAACCATTTCCCAGATATTGCCTACTCTCAAAAGACAGCCAGTCATTTACAGAATCCCCTCTACTCGCATGTCCTTGAATAACATCTGGCTATTCTACTCCGTGTGGCGTCGTTCACATACCCAGGGGTGCCCAACTCACTAAGGGCAAAGGTGCACCCCCCTCATCATCGCAGAGATCCCCCCAAAAGCAAGCCTCCCTCCCAAAATGAAAAAAATATCCCTCAAAACAATCTCCCTAAAAATTTCGATGTCGCCGTCTGGGCCATGACCCCTCCTAGGTGGGCACTCCTGATGTACCTGCTTCTTTTTTAGTTAAATGTGCAGTTCGAGTGAATAAACGTATTTATTACAAGCGTCTACTGTTGTTTGTGCTGATCAATGTTTAAGAAAAATGTCACAATTTTGCTTTATTTGCAATAAACTTTGGATTGAAGGTGAAACTGTTGTGCTGGGCAGTCGTGGAATGCCAACTTTAATCGATGCAAGGGAAGAAGTTATAAGAATGCTGATTATTTAAGAAGTCAAAAGTTCGTTACAAGTCGCGTCGATTGCAGAAAATCATACACCCAGAAAAGTTCAATCACTGCAGCAACGTGAGGAGAACAGACCAGTACTTCAAAAGTAGGTCCTCCTCGTACTGTAGCGCGATAAAGTGAATTCGAATCCAGCTTTTGTTTTTAAAAACACTGCTTATTTTGTGGCTGTGAAGTGGATGAAGAGGCTGAGAAGAAGAAAGCGCAGAATTATCGCAGGAAAATTCATAAAGCATTGACTAAATCATACTCAAAATTAAAACGTGCAAGGGCAGCTTTTGACACACCTCAGAACGAGCTTTAGCTAATTGTAAAAGGGATTCTTTGAATGCAAGAGTTGGAAATTTATGAATTTTTCTGCGATAATTCTGGTTCTTCTCAGCCTCTTCATCCGCTTTCTCGCCACAAAATAAGCAGTGTTTTTTACAACAAAAGCTAGATTCAGATTCACTTAATCCCGCTCTAGTAGGAGGTGGACTTACTATTGAAGTACTGGCCATGTTCATTAGGGTGTATTGAAGAAAATCGAAATCTGATAAACGCTAAGTAATAGCCCGGAAAAGTTGCCTTTTGTAGAGATATTTGGTTATGCAAAAGGATTTTGACCGCAAAAAAATCTTGAGGTTGTCGCTCGCGCCTTGAAGTTGACCATAAATGCTTAAAAACTGGAAAAAGTTACAATAATTTCATCAAATATCAAAATTTGATAAATTTGATGTTATCGCTCTTAAGAGCAGACTTTTTGTGTAGATTACCCATTGCATAAGATCATTTTAATAATAAACTGTATTTTAAAGTTCCACACATGTGTTGAATCTTGAATTTGACCAATATAGTGTCAGAATTGAATAACATCGTGTTGCTCCGTACTAGAGAGAAAATATTAGAAGTTATGATTTGTAAAAGTTTGCTTTCATATTAATTAATTCTTACATAGATACGGAAAAAATAAGTAATAAAAGCATTTCTTATCTACTAAAAAAAATGTTAATTCTCCACTTAGTCCATAACTTTGGCTCAAAATGTCAAATTTACCTATGATAAAGAACAAAGGTTAAGTATAAAAATTTTTAAAAAAAATGTGGCTTGCAACAGCCCACATAAGTCACCCTTTGAAACAAAAGACGTTAAGAAATTTTAATGGGTTTTGAGCCCTCAAACTGTAACCACATTGATTACAATAAAACATAAGTTTGGCGTGCGAGTTGAACTATAACACTTCTCATAATTTTCATTTTTGATTGAAATTGTGGCTTGATGGTATTGTGGCTTAATATTTCTAGATTCTAATCTGACTCGAATAAATCCATCCCTTTTGGTTAGAAATCAAACTGTACCTGACACTTCTTTCTCTTATTTTACCTATCGTCTCACTGCTTTAGTATGACATGTGAGGTTTTGAAAACCATACTACTCAGTAGGTACACCATCAAACAATTTCTTTCAAAGTTTTATCGGAAATCCCCTTTTTGAAAGAGGGAGCTGCCGAGTTTTACCAGTTCTGCTTATCGATGAGCTCATAGTAGTCTCTCAGCTTCAAAATTGAAATCTGGAATTATAATTGTTCATTGTCCATCTTCGAACTGGACGTCGTAATCCGTCTCAAAACAAGTTCTCTGATGATGGTCATCTGCGATGCCTAGTGTTATATTTTTCAGATTCTCAAAGTAACCAATTTGCAGAACGAGAGCTGATGATCGAAACATAGTACGATGGCAAGTTTAAAGAATTCGATTGTATAGCGAAAATTTACAATTCCAGATTTCAACTTGAATTCTTTGATAAGCTGAAGTGGGAAAACTCGGATCATCTTCTTAAAAAAGGAATATCAGATAAAACTTGAAAAGAAATGGTGCTTGAGGGCATAACTATTGAATTATATGATTTCCAATACCTTATGTTATACTAAAGCAGTGTGACGATGCGCAAAATTAGACGAAGAAGCGTCAACCACGGTTTGTCTAACCAAGAGCGATAGATTACTTAGACTTATAGTCAGATTAGAATCCAAAAATCTTACCCACAATGTATCACTAAGGCCAAACATTGTCAAGAGTCAAGATAATAATGCGACTCGCCAGCCAAACTATGTTTTATATTGTATGAAATGTGGTTACAGGTTGAGAGCTCAAAAAACATTTAAAGGAGGGCTGTTTTGAGGGGTATTTTTCTCAGTTTTTGAAAGGGGGCTGACGCTTTTGAAGGGGGGGAAGCTCTGCGATATTGAAGGGTGCGCCCATGCCCTTAGTGGGTTGGGCACTGGGCACCCCTTGGGAAATAGTTTGGTCTTGTAGAAAGATCATGAGGACCATTTTTATAGAGAATTTTGAGATCTACAACTTTGGTCTGAGGTACTTTTTGATAAAACTTACCGTTTTTGAGAAAAATCCAAAAAACCTAAAATTTTGACCTTTGACCCCAAATAACTTTTTTAGCTCACATGGGATCGACGGGGACTTTTGGTACTTTATTTGTAATGCTAAACCCAAGGTCTCTACAAAAATTTAGCTTTCCCGGAATTTTTGTTATTTGATCACTATTTTTATGTCTAAATTTACCGGGCTAATACATACAAGATAAAAAATTCAAGGCTTCGAAATAAGAAATAATAAGATATATATTGAATCAAAAAGTGTACCAGAAGGGCATTTTAGAAGCTGTTGTACTTCTGTGGACCTAAGAGCACTTCAGTATAGCAATGTAGACTGGACATTTCAATTTGACTCCACACCAGTTCATACGGCCAAAAAGACAGGAGTGGTGCAAGGCGCATTGTTTTTGACACGATATATCATCTTTAGAGTGGACTCTCTACTCGCTAGACCTCAACCCCATTTATCAGGGGTGCCACCGCCCCTTAGGGCAAGGGCGCACTTCCCTCAATAACGAGGAGACAAACCCCCAAAGCAACAGCCCCCCCCCATGAGAAAAATACCCCTCAAAACAACAACTCCTAAAACTTTCAATGGCGCAGTCTGCGCCATGACCTCCCTTAGGTGGGCACCCCTGTATTTATTACAATGTATGACCTGTTTCAGTGTCAAAGGACTGCCCTAAACTACACATAAGTTTGCACTCTCTAAACCAATTGCTTTATAGGGAATAGGATTGATTAAAGGACTTGCGGCTGTTGAATGAAAATTTCAATAAGCAGTTGCACCTCTGTATTACTTCCGAAGGCAGCCAGTTTGAAACCAATTAATTTATTGATGACTAAAGGTCTTCTCATATTATTATTTTTTTTTTTTTTTTTGTGATTTGTTAATTTATTTATTTTTAATAAAATTACAAGGAAAATTACTTGCCGGGTTTTTTTGTCGTATCCTGTACATTTGGTTCGCACAGTCAGCAAAAACATAGTTCTGCGATTAAAGTCATAAAGTTTTATGAAGAAGGAAAATGAATTCTTCACTAAGGATATTGTTTTTTTTTTTTTTTTTTTTTTTGCAAAAAGTATTGAATGTTTTTTAAACTATATGCAAATTATAATGCCATACAACAACTTGTAAAAAGTGAGACAGTATTTTAACATACAGGCAGGGGGGGGGGAATTAGAATTTAAGTCCGAGAAATTTCTATTCACTTTTTGCTGAAAATTTCTATTAGAACTTCCTGAAAAGTTGAAAATAATAATTTCTCAATTTTTCCGGAGCGGAAATAAACCCTTTCGAAAAAAAAAAAACGGTTTTTTCCGTTTTTCTTCTGAAATTTTCCGGGTTTTTTCCGACCATTTTAATCTCTGCTTTTGACTGAAGGAAACAACCCCATTATACTTATTGTAGAAATGTATGACATTAAATAGAAATACATTTACGTTTCAAAAAAAAAGATAAAATATTTTCTTTTTCAATTGGACAAAAAAAAAATAATAATAATAATAATAATAACCAACATACGGTATTCGGCCGAATATTCGGTTAAAATTTTCACCGAAGATACGGCATTGGGCAAAATATGGTATTCGGTGCATCTCTACAAGATATCCTCATATTTACTTATAAGATTTATCATTGATTTTTACTAGTCTTTTTCATTCATTGTCAAATTCTATTTATATATAATCCTTCTTCACTTATCCTACTTTCCCAGTAAAAGTCAGAGAAAGAAGAAAAATACATAAGTCTTAATGCATGTTAAAAATATCGCGAAAAACAAAAAAAAAAGGCAAAAATAAATAAAATAATTTAAAAAATATCAAAAAATTAAAATTTTGAAAGTAGGGTATTGAGATGGGGGAAAATTTCTTTCAGTCTGTCTGCCCCCCCCCCCTAATTTTTGAGTGAATAGTCCGATTCGAACTTTTTTTTTCGAAAGATCTTGGCGAGGACACCACATTCACTTTTTGATTTTAACAATTTTTCGATCAATTTTGAGCAGTTCGAAAAAAACTAAACATTAGCTCCTACGGGGAAATAAGAGGCAATTCTGAACTTAGAGGCGAATTCGCTTCAAAACACTTAGCAAGAAAAAGCTTTTGATGAAGAACACGTAGTATAAAAAAAAATACCTTTTTGATTTGAACAGTTCAAATCCCTTAACATTAGCGCCTACGGGAAAACTGGAGGTCAATATAGATTCCGAACTTAAAGGCGGATTTATTTCAAACTTTTGTCGGAAATAGCTTTTGACGAACAACTCCTGTTCCCGAAAATTATTCGCACGCCGACTCCACGACTTCGTAGCTTTGGCAAAAATTTAAGCACTGAGGCAAAATGACTTGGCTCCGACTCTTAAAAATTCGACTCCGAGTGCGCAAATATTGGCTGCGTTGGGACTTTAAGGGAAGATGACCGATTCCAACTCAGAGTCTTCGGTTCCCAAATCGGAGTCTTTTATCCCAAAATGAGATTGACTCTGACTCCGCAGTCATACTTTTTACTGAGAAATAATTATTCCTAATTTGATTTGTTTTTATTTTCACGCTTAAGTTTTAATTTAAGTATTCAGTTTTTGGCGGATAAACTCGGATAAAGATATGCGCAGATGTTTTTTTTTTTTTTATGACATTGAAAATTATTTTTTGTTGACATTTTATTGTTTTCATTTATTTTGGAAAGTACATTAATTCAGGGCTTCGCAACCGGTGTGCCGCAGCACACTGGTGCGCCACGACAAGAAACCCAGTTGTGCCGCAGTATTTTCGTAGTTATATAAAAAGTAAGAGCCTTGGTGTATTTTATTTTAAAGTTACGACCGACCCCATTTGCGGGGAGAAACTTTCAAATGAAGCGGTGGTCCCTAGCAAATTAAAACGTCACCTGTCTACTAAACATCCTTTTTAACCAGACAAAGACATCGGTTACTTCAAGCGATTGCAGGAAGAGAACTCGAAGCAAAGTACCTTCTTGAAAGCCAGTGCAAAAGTTTCTGGAAGGGCTCAAGAGGTTAGCTATAATGTTGCACTGTTAATTGCCAAAACGAAAAATCCACACACTATCGGTGAAACGCTTATTTTAGCAGCTGCAAAGAAATTGTACGGGGAATGCTAGTACCTGAAGCAGAGAAGGAGGTGGTCCGAGTGCCACTTTCTGATGGCACTATCAGGAGACGAACAGATGACATGTCGGGTGACATAGAAGCAAAATTGGTAGAGAAATTACGAGTAGCTGGAAAATTTGCATTCCAAGTTGATGAATCAACAGACATCGGAAGCGGTTCACAACTCATAGCCATTGTGCGCTTTGTTAATGAGGGATGCATTAAAGACCATTATCTTTTCTGCAAAGAACTTCCTCAACGTGCAACGGGTGATGAGATATTCCGCGTTACAGATGAACAGACTTAGATAAAATGAAAAGCTTTCTGCAAACACAAATCCTAACTGGAAAATTTTCTGCAAGTAATTATCTTGCCTAACTCACCCTTGAATAAAGAATTAAATTTATGTTCAAAGATGAAAGAGGACAAAAAAAAAAGCTAAAAACAATCATTTAATTTTTTTTTACAATAACATATAGTTTGTTCTTAATTTTCACCAACTGAAGAAAACTGCTAAAACCGTTATTTTTTCACCATGTGCTTTAAAAGGCTTTTGGAGAAAGGCTTCAACAGAAATAAACTGGGATTTTTTTAAAAAAATCCCTTAAAAATTTTTTTATTATTGTTTTTATTTTTTATTAACATTGGCAAAAAAATTTCTGCAGAGCCAAAAATTTTCTGCAAACGCCGTTCGCGCGTTCGTCTATATTATGCAAGACTGCAGATGAATATCTGAAAAGTAACGGGATCCATTGGCAAAATTGCACAAGTGTTTGCACCGACGGAGCTGCTTCAATGACGGGACCTACCATAGGGTTGCTGTCAAATGTGAAAAATCGTAACCCAAGTTTTCAAACCATACACTGTTTCCTCCATCGTGAAACTATCATGGCAAAGAACTTATCAGATGAGCTGAAGTCTTGAAAATCGTGAATTTCATAAAATCGAGGCCGCTTAATTCTCGCATTTTCTCCGTACTTTGAAGAAATGGGGGCAGATCACCACTCCCTACTGCTTCATACAGAGATTCGCTGGCCTTCACGGGTAAGGTACTATCAAGAATTTTTGAATTGGGGGACGAAGTACGACAGTTTTTGACTTTAAAAAGCAAAATGCAGTATGCCAGTTTGTTGCAAGAAAAATAAATATTGGCTGGCAAAAATGGCGTACATGGCTGACATTTTTGAACACCTCAACGTATTGAATAGGAAAATGCAAGGACAAAGAGAATTTAGTTACATGTATGGACAAGTTGAACGGGTTCAAAAAAAAAAAAATTCATCGTGGCTTGATGGAAATGTTCAAACGGACCGTCAACATGGCATGTGAAGGAAATAGCATGGAAGAAAAGCTGCTGAATATGGTGGCAGAACATCTAGTCCTACTTCAGGACAAGTTTCAGCATTATTTCAAGAACACTAACATAGAACAGTATGACTGGATTCGTAATCCATTCTCTTCATCTGCAAATGCATCAGTTAAACAGGCACGTAGCTAGAACCTTGTTAAGGGGGGTCCAAGGTTGCACGAATTTCAAAAGAGGAGGCATGCTAAAGCAGAATTAGTAGCTCATATTTACGCTAAAAAAGTAAATCCAATTAAAACTAATTATGAAAATATGATAATTTACTAAAATTAATTAAATAATTGAAATTGATAGAGCAATTAGTTAGAATTAGTTAACAAAAATTTTATATTAAGTGGCAAAGAAATTATTGTCAGTTTATAAAATTAACATTAAACTAAAAGTTATCCCATACTAAGTTTCCAAACATGTATAGAAAAATTCCATCACATAAGTTTCCTCTGTTCTGATGCTTTGAAAATGAGTGATATAATTCCTATTAATAAAAAGTTCTCAATAAAAGAAAATCGGAAAACGAAAACTGTTCTAGGGATTACTTGGAAAATGCAGGTGATAATTTTATAAAACATTAAAGTATTGTAATATATTTCAACAAAATATGTACAAGTCATTTTATTTGAAAAAATAAAGAAATCTATATCTATTGAGTGGAATGTATAACTGTATGAATGCTATATAACGTAATTCCGCCACCCTGTTCGATTTGAACAAAATTTCTGGCAAAATTCAACCACCCTCTCGACGAAAATATTAACAAGGTTCAATTTAAAAAACTTGAACTAGTTCTTTATTTATTTACGTTTATAACATTCTCTTAATAATACAAAATTGAATGAAATTTCTAATTTTATCCGTTTTCTAATTATCATTTCTAATCATCATTTAAAAGCTTGAACAAACTTAACTCTTTGAGGGACGCAGACTTCCTTTGCTGCAATCATTAAAAAAAAAAAAAAAAAAAAAAAAAAAAAAAAAAAAACGAGCTGATGTGTGCATCACTTGACTTCCTTTCATTTAAAAAAAAAAAAACCGAGCTGATGTGTGCATCACATGACTTCCTTTTACTCCAATTTACTGTCATTTTCCCATTATTGGCAATTTTAATGTGATTCAATTGTTTACTCTCTAAATATCACCAACATTGGTCAAATTGAAAGCAAATTTAAAATTTAAAAAAGAAAAATTCACCAAATTTGTCGCCAAGTTGGTGACAAAACTTGGTGACCAAAAGACTGGCGATATATCGCCAAGTGTCCGACAAATTATAACACCACTTCAGTTTACATCGAAATTAACAATGATTTTCCCCCAAAAAAAGGGCAAAAGACCCGCTTAGGAACATCCGAATGCAACCAAAAGGGAAGGTGCACAACTAGGCATCTACGTACCAAATTTCAACTTTCTAGGACATACCGTTTTTGAGTTATGCGAGATACATACACATATACACACATACATACGTACATACGGACGTCACGAGAAAATTCGTTGTAATTAACTCGGGGGTTGTCAAAATGGATATTTCGGTTGTCTGTAGGTTCCTAGGCATGTATCCACGTGTGGTCGGGACGAAAAAAAACTCAACATTCATTCGGGGGTGAGAAAAATGGAAATCAAAGCCGGTTTTGAGTGAAGATTTTTTCGCCAAGACAATACTTCTTGTTTTGTAAAAGGAAGTAAAAAAAGGGCGTATTGCCATTTTTTTACCGTCATTATTTTTTCTTTCTTTTTTTTTTTTTTTTTTGCAACGAATTGGTAAAATAAGCTATCTTAGGATCCGTTATGGTATTTTTGTTCTTTCTAATGGAGCTTCAGGCTTTAGCCTTTTCGGACCTAGTGCAAACCACTGATATGGCATCTAGTGTTTCATATGCTACCATTGAGGCGCGGATGTGACTGGCAGAGGAAATTTTGACGCCGAGTTTCCACCAGATGGAGACACTTGAGCTCTCTGCGATGCGAAACTGCACTAGGGGTTTAATTTTGTCAAGCCAAACGAATACCTGAGAGATCTTTTACCTGGCGAGTAATGGAATGTATAATGAATGAAATTAAGCATCTATGTATTTTTATTTTAACAACATTTTGGAAAAAATGTAAATGATTGCTTTTTATAAATGTTTTTTTATAAGGTCATGAATGAGTTGAACATAATTGGCAATTTTCCTCTGATGTTTTCAATTTGATGCTTCATTTAAAAGATCAAGAGGAGGCATTGCACCCACCTATCTCACCACCCAACACGAGTTCTGTTTATTCTGCCGATACAAAACAACTTCTGTACAAATCAGTCTTTTTCAAATTAAAAAAAAAAAAATGTAAACAACTACAGGGAAAATGACAATATGCTCTTTTACGAATTATTGTGACAATATTTGATTATAACCTGGTTCGTTTACTGTCTTTATTAGCAATAAACAAGTGTCAGACTCGAAAATTTCATAATTTGGAGTCAAACGTCAAATTTTGATCATTAAGGTAGTCTTCGTCCCGTTTGCGATAATACAGCAGCATCAAATTAGATACATTTTCAAAAATACGTATGCATAAAGCTAGCCAATTTTTGGAAACAAAATTTATAGGTTTTTTATAACTTCAGTTTGCAATTTTTTTGCTCCTCGGTCATCTGATGTTCCAAAGTCAAAAGACAATCTTTTGTAAAAACTCTTAGAATAATTGTGGTTAAAAATCCAGTAATGATTTAAATCAATCTTCCAAAATTAATATAACAAGAATAACACTTCTGATTCTTTCATTTTCAAATTGGTATAACTTCCATTCTAGGAGCAATTTTGTAATCATCCTGTTTCTCGAAAGCATATCATATTTTATAACGTAGGTATTGACTTTTTTTTTCCGTTCTTTTATGTAATGTTAGTAAAATATGTTCTAGTGCAAGAAATAGCTAGTAATTTTAACTTGAAAAAATTAAGAGTAAAAAAAAAATCAACATAGAAGTGAAAAACACAAAAAAATTTACCTCGATTCACATTTTTAAAATTATTTGTTTGTAACGTAGTAAATAGCAGAAATTTTCACCACGGAATTTATAGTTAAATGCACATGTCTGTTTTTGTTACGTTTAATGCTACTTTCGCAATTTACTAATGATGGATGCATAGATGCTTACTAAATAATTCCTCAGTACAAAGGCGGTAAATACCAATCAGAAAATTTATTCCAATGAAGCTAATGCAAATATGCTTTACTTTTTGAAAAACGGAACAACATCGAAGAAAGATTTTTTTTTCAGTTAAAAATGACTAACAGCTCTTCTCTTGGGACCATACACTCACACTCAGTAAGATTTAAAAGTACGAATTTCAAATAATTACTCTTAAATTACATGTGTTAATATGGCCGAAATTGCAATTTCATAAATTGAACACAGTAAAATATTCCAGTAATTTTCAATTTCATTCTTCGCTTTATAAAATTTTGATACAGCGAAAAGTAATTTCGTTGCATCAACTTCAAATTTTATTTCTTCACTTATTTTACCTTCAAACACAAATTCTTTTTGAGCATTTAATATATTTCATGGTCATGTTTAAATATTGGGTGGAAAAACATCCGTAAAAAATCTAGTTTGTTTCTCAGAAAGGAGAGAGAAGTTTCTCAATGTTATCTTGAGCTAAAAATAAGACACAAATGTTTATAAAAAAAAAAAAAGGAAAAAAAAACGAACTTTTTTTTTCAGGATTACAGCTTAAAAGTTGTAAGCTTCTGGGGACATAAGTTATCTATTATTGTTAAAAATAAACTAAAAGTTTAAATAAGATTATTAATCAAAATATAAAATGAATCTAAAATGAATCATCCCAAAAATATAAAGAGCAAAAATAAATTAATTGCTAATTAATATTCATTTTTTCTCATCCTCAAACACACGAAATGTGCAGAATTTCTTTTTCGTTGCTGTTTGAACTTAATTTTTAAATGGGAAAACACATTAACACATAAAATTGCTCGTATTGTTAAGAAAACTTTAAAAGGGCTACCAACAACTTACATAGTTTGTGTAAACTTAATTTTCTTCTGATTACAAATTTGTTCTATATATATATTTCCTATAAGTGTATGGTAGAAAAATACTGTGTTAAAACAGAAAATAATAGGAATTTCGATTACTGATTCACCAGGGATGCACTTTCTCTGGATGCACCCCACTCTGGCTGTCCTTCGTGCAGCCATGTGTCTAGGAAATCAAGTACAAACGAGAAAAAAAGTCAAAACAAAAATTAAAGAAAGGAAGAAAACCAGGCCAATGAGACTGGGGTACGGCGAAAGTGACAATAAATGTTTGTTTTCAATTACTTTGCCGGTGGCAATCTGGTGGATCAAGGGAAAGGGGCCGAATTTCAAAGTCACAACCCAGCTGAGTTGAAAGAAACGGAAATTCGTCATTTTCGGACGGAGTACGCGACACAGCAAAAGATAGCCGGCAAGAGGGAACTGCAGTTTCACGAGGTTCTCTTGTCCTGAATTGACTCGGATGCGGGAAAATTGCCGATTAATGGGAATACTTAAGGGGAAAATACCGGGTTTCAAATTTTTCTCTTTTGAAAATTTTTTGTTGACGTGAGGTGCAACAACTGACAAAAAGCAGACAGTGTGGGGGGGGGGGGGGCTGTTTTGGTTACGTCCTTCAGTTAAAGACCTTTCTGTGAATGCGCGAGAAGAATTTATGGACCTCAAGAGCAACCGTACAAACTTATGTTGAGTTAAGTGCCTCTGGACGAATTTTGGTTGCTGGTTAAAACTGAGTATTCCACCATCTCTTGTCTTGTTATTGATGTCCTGCTACCATTTTCAACTACATATTTTTCGAACTCAGCTTCTCAGCCCTCACACTTATAAAAATACAGCAAGAGATCGTCTCTAAAGAGCCTGGGTCAAGAACTTCGTGCAGCTCTTTCCAGCATAGAGCCGAACATTAAACGTCTTTGCTCCTCAAGGCAGGCTCAAAGTGTCTCATTAGTGTCAAACGGAAATTAGGTGCTTGGTTTTAATTTCTTGCTTGCTTCTTTCTTGAAACATTTTATGATAAATCGTTTAACTACAGGATGCACTTTAATGGCAAGTTTGACAGAAATGCTTTGAAACATATCATGTATAATTTTCTGCAAAGTCTGATGTAGGTAATTTTGTTGTTCATTATCAACGTCAATACATTCGAAATATTTTTACTTCTAAATAAATTTAAATTACTTAGAAAATTTAAATTAAAACTTCTAATTACTAAGTTAGTTATAATTGTTTTATTCATATGAAAAAAAGTCCCCCCCCCCCCCCGTCTCTTTACCAGTGAATGATAAAAAGACTTCTATATTACCATTGCGAAATTAAGTTGCGTGTGCCCCGTCGATCTAGAAATGTCTTAAGTGTTCCGCAAAGTAAAAAAAGTTGAGAAGCACTGCATTAAATCGTTTAAAAAAATTTTGGCAACAGGGGAAAAACAAACGATTTTTTTTTTTTTTTTGGATATTATGTATCTTTATACATTAACAGGCAAGCTGTTTTCTTTCGGTACCGATTTCTCTTGTTTGAAAACCTATTTCTTTCTTTTTTTTTTTTTTTTCTTTTTTTTTTTTTTTTTTTTTTTTTTTTTTTTTTTGGTTCAGTAGCTATTACCGAAATTTAGTGTCATCAATCAAAAATTTTGAAATAGAACGTTAATTAACGGAGATATTAATTGAAAACGTATTTTCGCCCTAAATGGCTCTTTCTACTCGAACGGATAGTATCCACTTTTTTCGAATTTAATATGGTTGGAAAGGTCTTTAAAAATAATCATAACGAAGAAATTGTCAGGGCGCCCCAAGTCCAATAACCTAAATTCACTAGAAAAAAAGTTAAAATATTTTTAGTTAGCGAAACTTAAAACGGAAACCGACTAAGATGATGTTAAATTTTAATAACTAATTTGTGCTGAAATCGGTTTCCATGGTAAAAATATCCTGCTAAACACATGGGGAAAATATCTGAGCCCTCCCTTTAAACTTTGCATATGGGTCATTCCATGCGAAATGAGCAAATCAGCTGTGGCTGACATGTCACAGATTTCAATGAAAATTTTTATTTAGGTAAACCATGCATATCTATGAGGAAATGCAAAGTATGGAAGTTTAAAAACTGTTTGTTGCTTTATTATTGACATTAGAAGTTGATGCTTACGCTAAACGTAAATTTTCGGAGTTCATTGCTGCCAGTTTGTGACCCAATAACTCCATAAGTTATAAACGTACACTTAAAAAATAAATATTTCCGCATTCTATAAACAAATCTCTATTGGGGAAAAGCAAAGTAAAATTTATTCGGATCTTTTTTTGAATCTGAGATATTAACAAATATTGAAATTTTGCCAGTTTACTTCAGATTTCAAATCACTCTTCTAACTCTTTTAATGAAAATATAAGAGTAAAAATGATTCAGATTGAAAAACTAACTATCTGCTCTAATTTAGTTATTGTTTATGAATTTCTTGATGACGAAATCGTACTTTGAAAAATCGACAATTTCATTTTTTCCTCTATTTCAGACGTTTTTTTGAAGATGAGGGAATGCTCTAAATTTACTCAAGTTTTTTATGTAATATATTGAAGTGTCTTTTAGATGCTATTAAATTTTAATCATTGGTATCAGCGTATTTTGTTACTCGAGTAATTTGAACTTAGGCAAAATTTCATTAGTTAGATCTTTTTATTGTAAGTTTAGCAAAACTAACCATTTCTTTCGTGTTTCATTTTCTCAAAAGCCTTTTTATGAAGTATTTGCTAAAATGTACATTTTTTTAAAATCGAAATAAATGTTAGATATACTTGCTTTTGCATCATTGAGTCGTTTATCTAGTGTTTTGAATTCTCGTAATTTCACATAAGAGTCAATCCATACAGGTTCCATACAGTATAAACTTCATTCATGTTCAAATAGTTCTAAGTTATAAAATTAAAATAATTATTTTGAAAATTACAATATGTTTTTTCAGTATAATGTATTATATAGGGCACAATATACGCAATTTAAGAAGGTGCAATGAAGTTTTCACACTTTTTATTTCTGTTTTAGTGCGTGAATTGACTAGCAAAATTGCTCAATTTCAAAGACCTGTATCTTTTTTACAAACCAAATACAAAAAACAATATGTATAACATGCATAGTACTTGAATGGAATATTCAATTGACCACGAAATTTTATTTTTTATTCCATCCCCTTTTGGTTTACAGGGGTCTAAAAATGTCATTTTTCAGATTTTTTAGGGACTGTAATCTATAAAGGATGCACAAACACACAGAAACAGTTACATATTCTTTTTAGCATGGTTCCAGTGATTAGTTTTTGCCGTATTTCATTTAGTGTTTCCGTCCCCTACGCGAGTTATCTCCCTTTGAAATGAGTAAAATTTTTACATTAGACACTGAACTTTAACCTGTTGCCGTTATTTTAATTATTAATTTACAGCTACGTAACTCAGCATGTAAGACTATCAATTTATGCCTTTAACATCAAAGCGTTAAAGTAATTGTCATAAATGTAATTCAAATATATTTTGGCCCAAATGCAAAGATCTAAAAGTACCATTTTTGACTACGACAAATCACTTTTGATGACCTCTAAAAAATCAAAGGTCCAGTTGAGAGAAAAAAATAAAAGTGATTTTAAACATTTTTCATATCCAGCTTTTAGGGATATGAATTTCAAAAAAATGAAAAATGGTTTAGCGCACAAATCCATCGAACTTAAATGGATTGACCCATAAAACACTAAGAAATTGCTATTTTTCTGAATTTTATTTTACGTTTGGAAATCAAAAACCAATTTCGAGTTTCTTCAAGAAAATAGTAGAAACACAGCTCTATATTATTGTAAAATTTTGAAGTTGTCTGAATTTTCCCTCATTTGAATTTTTGTGTGTATGTGAAAGGGAAAATCATCATTTTACAAAATGGCACTAAGTTTAAAACTGATTTTGAAGGCAAAGGAGTTAAAATACAACTTCAAAAGTAAGGTATTTCTTTTATGATACTTTAGCATATTATTGGGTATTAATTTCATCAAAGCTAATGCATTTCTTAAAGATTGAGATTAAAAAATAAAATGCTTAATTATGAGAAAAATGAAATATTTTCAGTTTTTGAAACTCGGTTGAAAGTTAACTATAATAAATTTGAAAATTTTACTGATATCAGATTAATTACCCTACTAAATAGATTGCAACAAAATATAACTTTTATGTTTTCATCAAATAGTTAATAAGATACAAGCCTTCAAAAATGCAACATTTAGCATTTATGAGAATGCTGTTCAATTTGACCAATTTTCAATCGCAAGTAACTATTCAAATAAAAAATTTTAAGCAAAAATATTTTAGATATTTTTATATAGGCATAAAAGGAACCTGTATACCAAATTTCATAAAAATCTGTTACCATGCGGCCACCACTTTTTTGCGAATTTTGCTCATTTTGTATGGAATGACCCATATGGGCGCCTATGGGTCATTTTCCAGAAAACGTAACTTTTGAACGCAAATATTTTTCAATTTCGAAAGCTTTTGTTTTCTTTTTTCTCATTCTTACATGAAAGTGTTACCTACTAGAAGTAACCATAAACAATGGCCCAGCTAAGTTCCAATTATTTTATTCATAAATAAAAAAAAATACGCCTTGTTTGCCTCACACTTATGTAGTATTGTCGAAATGTGTTTTGAATAAAAAACAAAATTTTTGCTGGCCCCATATAATGAGCTTTAAAGCCACAGAGGTGCGTTTGTGATTTGATATGAGCACACACACACACACAAAGAAAGAAAAAAAAAGAGGAAAAAAGGAAATACGATGTCAGATGAAAAGAATTGCTCAGTTGTCACCACTTGATGCGTAGGAGAAAAGGGAGGATTAACACTTCAGCAATTTTGTAACAGAAGACGCAGCAACAAATATTTCCTTACAGCAGCGAATGTATCTGCGTCCGTCTTTATTATCTAGCTATGAGTACTGCGTTTTACATTAGCAATATTAATTTTAAACAAACTAGAAGTAAAGGAGAACCTGAACGATTGTCGCGAAACGCAACGAATATATTCGCCTTATGCGCTTGCGCATAAACTACCTATAACTTTTACAAATTAAAGAATATCAGTTTAAAACAAATTAGAAGTAAGCAGTAAGAATTGGAACGATTATCGAGAAATGCGCGTGCCCTCAGCGGATGTATCCGCACAGCAGTGAATACATCCACCGAACGTGTGGGCGTATATACTATCTTGTAATAAGTTGTACAATCTAAATAAATAATATCAATTTAAAACGAATTAGAAGTAAAGATATTGTTACAAATTCTGTAAATAGTAATTATTTTTGTGATTAATTTGTCATAATCTTGTTAATTTGGCGTTTACTAAATTATCTTTCATCTAAAACTATTGTAGCAACGTAACCTGTAAATAGTTTCTTGAATGAATATACAGCCTCCGTACATTCGGCTGAAGTATACGATTCCCTCATTTCTGAATGATAAACTTTGTGAATGGAAAGAAATAAGAAAGTGTACAACGGTGTAGTATTTTCTGGAATAGTTGAGAGGTCTCTTTCGATATCTATAAAAAAAAAACCGTTACGAATGATAAACAGTCCGTCTCAATTGAGAATTTGTACTGAGAGTGCATTAGCTCTGTTAATTGCGATGCATTTTGCTGTGCTGTTTTTCGTATTTGGACGTAAATACATGTGTAATTGTTGAGTTTACTGTGTAGATTGATATTTGCTTAATTGCTAATGATTAATTTAGCACAGGGTTCATACTCATTTTTAAAAAGGAAAATTAAGGACTTTTTAAGGACTCATTGGAAATAATAAGATAATTTTAGGCACACCATTTCAAAGTTTCCCAGGGGGGTAAAGTACTTGATGCATATTTATATATACACACACAAATGCATAACATTGATCCCAAACTGCAGGAAAAGGAGCAATTGACTGTGATGCCCCATTATCAGTGAATTATATTTTAAAATGTCATACATCACAGAGATGAGAGTGATCTGAGATCAAAAGAAAGGAAATCCAAAAAAAAAAAAAAAAAAATTTTAATCCTGCAGAAAAGGGTCGAGATCAAAATAGCCCTTGAAGTCCATGACATTCCAAAATTGAACAAAAAATGGCAAATTTACCAAATTCAAAGATAATACGAACTTTTCCCATATTAATTATCTTTGAAATAATCGGGTAGTGCTTAATACAATACAATACACGGCACATATTGTTTTTAAAGCATTGTACTTATATCTCAAATTTCAGTTATAAAAAAGATCAGGAAAATGAGGATAAATGTAGAAAATTATTTGTATATTAAAGCATTATTATTATTTTTTTTTTTTTTAGCATACCTTATTGGAGTGAGAGGGAAATTGAAACTAAAGTCTAACAAAAGAACTAAAATCTTTTTTCAATGTATTCAAACTATGGTTTATTACTGCTTTGCATTTATTATTGTTACTAACATCCCATTTTGTACAAATTTGCTGCATTGCACCAATACTTGCAAGTTTGTTTATTTCAATATAAATTTTGAAAGAGAGGCAGCAATTTCTAGCCCCCCCCCCCCCCCCCAAGTCCTGAAATAAAGAGTTGAGGGAGCTAGAGTTCAATCTTGGCTGTATCACTAAATAATATCAATTTTTCATATTTTTAGGGGAAAGTATATTTTTTTGACGAAAAATATTTGAATTTAAGGTATAGAAAATCAGATCGTAAATTTTAAAATTAGGTTTATTTGTAAAGTAAAAATTTACAACAGAATAAAAAATCTAGGTTTTCCTTATCTGGATTTTCACAGCGAGAATTGAAAATAAATGAACATATATAAATATAAATAATTGGTTAACCTTTTCTCTTGTATTGGAATTCATAATTTGGTTTAAAAAAAACTTCATAACCATAATTCAGGATCAAAATAACTACTTGAAATTGCTTCATTTAATAATGAAATTCCAAAAAAACTCAAAGGCTGCGAAAGCGTAAACCATTAGAGATTCCCCATAAATATTTAGAAGGTTTTCTTAAAATACATAAAAAAGTAACCATGCCAAGTTTCAATACAATCTAAGCTTGTGGGAGTTAGCCCACATTTTTTTGACTGAGTTTTGCATTTTTTCTAAAACAAATTTAAGAAAAAATTATTATTGAAATAATGAATAAAATATGTAGATATAAAGTAGCCTATGGTGAAAAAACCTTCCAACATTAAAAATGATTGAAATATTTGAAGGATGCAAAAAGATTGAAATCTCAAACAACACATGCAATTTTCGGCGAAACACGTGTTTGACATCGTTGGCATGTTTTCCAAACATACGCTTTCGGCAGAAAACGCGGAGGATGAAGATTTGAAGAGAGAAAATAGAAAAACTAAGAAAAGGGGACAAAACTTAATATAGTTTTGAAAAAATTAAATTTTTAAGGGTTTTTTAGGAACCTTAATTTTGCTTGATGAAAATAAGGGTTTCTTAAGGGATTTTTAAAGAAGTACGAACCCTGTTAACGACCTTTCCTGTACATAGCGTAAATAAATTTCCTGTGTTTTTCTCAAGAACTGTGTCGTCCTTTCAAGAAAGTGGAAGTCGCAGCGGATCTGTAACAATATTATCTTAACTTCTTATTATTTTCAAATTGATATAATCGTTATCTTTTACTTAGGAACTTTTACGATGATCGGACGACGTGCAACTCTGCAGTGGATGTATCTGCACGTCAGCAGATGTATCCGCGCACGGCGTGCGCCTACATTATCTAGCTCTACTGGTTACGATAACAAACTCAATGCACCAGGCAGCAGTGTTCCTCACAACTACAGCACTGGTCACCACACAAATAAAATTTAATCATGTGGATTCAAGTTTAGTACCTGGATGACCAAGCATCGCTCGACTTTAAAAGATTTTTCTTTCTTTCGTAAAATCGTGTTTGTCTAAGGTTCAAATTTCTTTTTTAAATATAGCTGAAAAGCAAAACATTAACGAAATATTTCTGTTCTCGCCAATCGTTGCATCTGCTTACGAGAAACGAGAGATGTAAAAGATACATATTGTTACAAATTCTGTAAATAGTAATTATTTTTGAGATTTATTTGTCGTAATCTAGCTTAATTCGGCATTTATTAAATTATCTTTCATCTAAAATAATTGTAGTAACGTAACCTGTAAATAGTTTCTTGTAATGAATACACAGCCCTCGTACATTCGGCTGAAGTATACGTCCCCTCATTTCTGAATGATAAAGTTTGTGAATGGAAAAGAAATAAAATAAGTCTACGGTTCTCGAGAATCTTGTGGAATATTTGAAAGTTCTCTTTTGGTGTGTATAAAAAGCCGTAACGTATGATAAAAAGTTAGTTTCAATTGAGAATTGTACTGAGAGTGTATTAGCTCTGTTGATTGTGAGACATTTTGCAGTGTTGTTTTTACGTATTTGGATGTAAATACGTGTGTAACCGGTTTACGGTGTTGATATTTGCTTAATTGCTGATGATTAATTTAGCAGTTGTTACTCATCTTTCCTGTACATAGTGTAAATAAATTTCCTGTGTTTCCCTCAAGAACTGTTTCTTCATTTCAAGAAAGTGGAAGTCGCACCGGATCCGTTACAATATAAACATTTCATCAGAATTATCTTTTCAGCCATTAGAGGCCTACTACTGAATATAGGACTCCCCTCTCCCACAGACATCCACTTAGAGAAACTCTGAGCAGGTTGCATATAGACATTTAATGTACGGTATCGCCAAAAAAGTAGTTTCTTACACCAAAGGTGGCAACAGTAAATGTGAAAAAAAAATTGCTAGGATTGAAAATGCACCACGACCTACTTGTAATGCTAAAGTACCAAATAAAAAATATTCTAAATGCAATTAAGTCAACATTTTGTTTTAAACTATCTGTTACATTTCTGTTTTGACCATAAAATTTTCCTGTCATTAATAAGAATTTAAACTTTGTAGCCCGGTCAATTTAGACATAAAAATAGTGATCAAATAACAAAACTTCCGGGAAAGCTAAATTTTTGTAGGGACCTTGGGCTTACTATTACAAATAAGGTGCCAAAAGTCCCCATCGATCTCATGTGCGCTAAAAAAGTTATTCGGGGTCAAAGGTCAAAATTTTAGGTTTTTTGGATTTTTCTCAAAAACGGTAAGTTTAATCGAAAAGTACCGCAGACCAAAGTTATAGATCTCAAAATTCTCTATAAAAATGGTCCTTATGATTTTTTTCTCCAAGACCAAACCTTCCCAGATATTGCGTACTCTAAAAAGACAGCCAGTCATTTACAGAATCCCCTCTACTTGCATGGCCTTGAATAACATCTGGATATTCTAGTCCGTGTGACATCGTTCACATACCCAAAGGGGCCGGACGTACTAAGGGCATGGGCGCACCCCTCAATATCGCGGAGCCCCCCCCCCCCCCCCCTAAGAAGCAAGAGTCCTGCTCCAAAAACTGAGAAAAATATCCCTCAAAACAACCCCCTTTTAAATGTTTTTTGAGCTCTCAAACTGTAACCACATTTCATACAATAAAACATAGTTTGGCTGGCGAGTTGCATTATTATCTTGACTTCTGACAATGTTTGGCCTTAGTGATACATTGTGAGTAAGATTTCTGGATTCTAATCTGACTCTAAGAAATCCATCTCTCTTGGTTAGACAACAAACTGTGTTTGACGCTTCTTTGTCTAATTGTACGCATCGTCTCACTGCTTTAATGTAACATGAGGTATTGGAAATCATATAATTCAGTAGTTACGCCCTCAAGCACCATTTCTTTTAAAGCTTTATCTGATATTCCTTTTTTAAGAAGATGATCCGAGTTTTCCCACTTCTGCTTATCAAAGAACTCAAGTTAATATCTGAAATTGTAAATTTTCGCTATACAATCGAATTTTTTTAACTTGCCATCGTTCTATGTTTGGATCATCAGCTCTTGTTCTGCAAACTGGTTACTTTGAGAATCTAAAAAATATAACACTAGGCATTGCGGACGACCATCATCAGAGAACTTATTTCAAAACGGATTACGACGATCAGTTCGAAGATGGACAATGAACATGTATAATTCCAGATTTCAATTTTGAAGCAGAGACTGCTATGAGCTCATCGATAAGCAGAACTGGTAAAACTCTAGGCAGCTTCCTCTTTCAAAAAGGGGACTTCCGATAAAACTTTGAAAGAAATTGCTTGGTGGCGTACCTACCGAGTAGTATGGTTTTCAAAACTTCACGTCATACTAAAGCAGCGAGACGATAGGTAAAATAAGAAAAAGAAGTGTCAGGTACTCAAAACCTCACATGTCATACTAATGCAGTGAGACGATAGGTAAAAAAAGAAAAATAAATGTCAGGTACAGTTTGCTGCCTAACCAAAAGGGATGGATTTATTCGAGTCAGATTAGAATCTAGAAATATTAAGCCACAATACCATCAAGCAGAGCCGTGTCCAAGGGAAGGGTTTTAGGGGTTAAACCCCTCCCATTGAAAAAAAAAAAAATGAATGAACCATTAAACGATTTTCCAAAACGTATTTTAAGTTTTAATTAATTTTAGAGTTAAACTCTGATACAGTATTCGCCCTCTTTAATATTTCCCCAACTTTAACAATTAACATTTTCCCCGATTGTAGGATACCCAAGCACCTTCGCTTCTAAGTGCTTGAAAAAATGGAATGGTTGGAGAGTCCGGCAACGCTGTAAGCACGCAGGGGAAAATTATTTAAAAGAATATTAGACCAATGACGTAGCTCCCCCCCCCCCGGAAAAACATTAGGGGCAGGAAAAATGGTTACTTTGCTTACTGTTTTTTATGGTACTCCTTTAGTGTTGGATGAACTTGTCATTTCACACATTAGAAAAATGTTTCTATGCGAAACAGCAATTTCTTTTAATAAAATTTTTATTTTCATTCAATTCCTGTTCAATGTTATTTGATGGAAAAACAAAAGAAAGAAAAAAAACGAAACTAGCAACACGCGTAGTTTGTTTTCCTTTAACAACGTAAGTTGCAAAGGGAAAAAGTTTCAACCCCTCCCTTTATGAAATCCTGGACACGGGCCTGCCATAAAGCCACAATTTCAATCAAGACTGAAAATTATGAGAAGTAAAATAGTTCAACTCGCATGCCAAACTTGTGTTTTATTGTAATCAATGTGGTTACAATTTGAGGGCTCAAAACCCATTAAAATTTCTTTAGCAACGTCTTTTGTTTCAAAGGGTGACTGATGCGGGCTGTTGCAAGCCACATTATTTTAAAATTTTTATACTTAACCTTTGTTCTCTATCATAGGTAAATTTGACATTTTGAGCCAAAGTTATCTGCTAAGTGGAGAATTAAACATTTTTTTACTAGATAAGAAATGCTTTTATTACTTTTTTTTTCGTATCTATGTAAGAATTAATTAATATGAAAGCAAACTTATAGGGTCTGGTGGGGGAAAGTGGTCATACGTCAAATAAATGACTATAGCTTGGAAATAAGTGTTCGAATGAATGTGAAAATTTTATTTTAGGTTCGGGGAGTTAGAAACTAGATTTTGAATACAAAATTTCCAAACCTGGCGAAATTTTATTTGGTAAAAAAAATATTTTGTGTAAATATGAAAATTTTAAAAATCTAAACACCTCTTTTAACTTCTTTGGGAAATTTTGTTTGTTAGAATTATGATCAGATTGACGGCACAGGAAGCTTCCTACATGTCTTAAGATCGCTTACTCATTAGCAGTTAGCTGAATGTATTTTAGATCATTTTTTAGAACAATTTCAGTAAGATGGGGTAAAGTGGTCATAATATTAGGCTTAACGAATATTGTTCTTCTAATGTCACTTAAGAGTTATGTATAAGGCAGATATGAATTAAATATTAATTTCACTTAATATGTATTGTTTTTACCGTAAATGGGGTTAAATATACGAGTATATACGTATGCATACGTATATACTCGTGTAGACACGTATACAAACGTATTCACATAAATGCACCAATAAATACGTATATGGGTATCTGCGATATGGGTATTTTTTATCTATGCAGATATACATTCGACTATACAAGTATATACTTGCTTTTACTCGTATGTATACGAACACTTATGTACTCAGGTAGACACGTATATACACATACGTACTCGAGTAGATACTTACATACAAGCATATGACAAACAAGTATACAGGGTTAGTTTAAACTCTTGGGAAAATTTTTACCAGGTGTTAGAAGGGAGGATAAGAAGCAAGAATCACAAGGAACATATGGTCACAAACACAATGCTGACGCGCTACATGCACGCAAAGCCAAAGACTGATGGATGCAAAACAAGTCACAAATTTGTTACACTAAGACAATTTTGCACAACATTTTAGGTTGTAAGAAGGTTTTAAAGCGATTGAAGAAATTTGCGGCCTGCAGCTGTAATGCATGCGTCGCAATCACAAAGCACTCTCTGTTTTAGTAACGAGACTTTTGAAAAAC
Organism: Uloborus diversus; assembly: GCF_026930045.1. Taxonomy (NCBI): domain Eukaryota; kingdom Metazoa; phylum Arthropoda; class Arachnida; order Araneae; family Uloboridae; genus Uloborus; species Uloborus diversus. Next base: position 27,709,206 of record NC_072734.1, on the reverse strand, counting down.
TTTCATCCGTCGCTGCGCCTTTGTTGCGATGCGTGTATTAGAACTACTACGGGCCGCAACTTTTAAAAAGTGCTCTAAATATTTCTTAAAAACTAAATTTTGAGTAAAATCATCTTTGTGTAAAAATTTTGTGACCTGTTTTGCATCCATCAGTTTCTGGCTTTGTGTGCATGTAGCGCGTCAACGACCATAAACTCCTTATTATTCTTTGCTTTTTATCCTCACCTCTCTCACCCCTTAGATTTTTGCTCAAGAGCTTGGAGTCACTCTGTAGGCATACATGTATGTAAGCGTATATACTCGTGAATACATATATGTACTGGTTGACGAGTATGTACGGACACATAAATGTACGTATATACGTTTTTTCAGGTATATAAGTGTTCACACGTATACGTACGTATATACTCGTGCTTCCATATATACGTGAGTAGACACGTACAAACACGCAATGGATGCATCCACGAATTAACTCATGTATACCCGTATATACATTTATGTACAGTTATGTATATACCCACATGTACACTTGTACATATATGCGTAGATACGTCTACTATACATGTATATACTCAGGTATGCACGGTATCTACTCATATATGAACGTGATTATTCATATTTACACGACACGTATATACTTGTGAATACACGCATATATTAGTGCATATACTTGTAACCATAAAAATAACTGAAATATACAAATATTAGGGTTATTTAATACGGTTTTGCATTTATTTTTAACTATGACCACTTTCCCCCATCCCATGGGGTAAAGTGGTCATAAATACAAAGGGAAAAGAAAATGTTATAAAACTAATTAAATCAATATTTTTTTTTTTCTAAACTTCAATGTACTGTGTTCTTTTATAATGCAATGTAAAAAAACAATAAAAAAAGTTGAGGTGTTTAAATTATTTGTTGTATTTATTATCCACCAAAGTTGAAAACCTACGATTTTATGACCACTTTACCCCACCAGACCCTACAAATCATAACTTCTAATATTTTTTTCTCGAAGTACGGAGCAACACGATGTTATTCAATTCCGACTATATTGGTCAAATTCAAGACTCAACGCATGTGTGGAACTTTAAAATACAGTTTATTATTAAAATGATCTTATGCAATGTGTAATCTACACAAAAAGCCTGCTCTTAAGAGCGATAACATCAAATTTCTCAAATTTTGATATTTGATGAAATTATTATAACTTTTTCCAGTTTTTATGCATTTGTGGTCAACTTCAAGGCGCGAGCGACACCTCAAGATATTTTTTGCGGTCGAAATCCTTTTGTTGAACCAAATATCTCTACAAAAAGCAACTTTTCCAGGCTATTACTTAGCGTTTATCAGATTTTGATTTTTTTCAATCCACCCTAATGAGCATGGCCAGTACTTCAAAAGTAAGTCCACCTCCTACTAGAGCGGGATTAAGTGAATCTGAATCTAGCTTTTGTTGTAAAAAACACTGCTTATTTTGTGGCGAGAAAGCGGATTAAGAGGCTGAGAAGAACCAGAATTATCGCAGAAAAATTCATAAATTTCCGACGCTTGCATTCAAAGAATCCCTTTTACAATTAGCTAAAGATCGTTCTGAGGTGTGTCAAAAGGTGCCCTTGCACGTTTTAATTTTGAGTATGATTTAGTCAATGCTTTATGAATTTTTCTGCGATAATTCTGCGCTTTCTTCTTCTCAGCCTCCTCATCCACTTCACAGCCACAAAATAAGAAGTGTTTTTAAAAACAAAAGCTGGATTCAAATTCACTTTATCGCGCTACAGTACGAGGAGGACCTACTTTTGAAGTACTGGCCTGTTCTCCTCACGTTGCTGCAGTGATTGAACTTTTCTGGTGTATGATTTTCTGCAATTGACGCGACTTGTAACGAACTTTTGACTTCTTAAATAATCAGCATTCTTATAACTTCTTCCCTTGCATCGATTAAAGTTTACATTCCACGACTGCCCAGCACAACAGTTTCACCTTCAATCCAAAGTTTATTGCAAATAAAGCGAAATTGTGACATTTTTTCTTAAATATTGATCAGCACAAACAGTAGACGCTTGTGATAAATACGTTTATTCACTCGGAACTGCACGTTTAACTCTAAAAGAAGCAGGTACGTCAGGGGTGTCCTCCCCCCCTGGAGGGGTCATGGCCCAGACTGCGCCATCGAAATTTTAAGGGGGATTGTTTTGAGGGGTATTTTTTATTTGGGGGGGAGGCATGCTTTTGGGGGGATTTAGGCGAAAATGAGGGGGGTGCGCCTTTGCTCTTAGTGGGTTGGACCTCTGGGTACGTGAACGATGCCACACGGACTAGAATAGCCAGATGTTATTCAAGGCCACGCGAGTAGAGGGGATTCTGTAAATGACTGGCTGTCTTTTGAGAGTACGCAATATCTGGGAAGGTTTGGTCTTGGAGAAAAAATCATAAGGACCATTTTTATAGAGAATTTTGAGATCTACAACTTTGGTCTGGGGTACTTATCGATGAAACTTACCGTTTTTGAGAAAAATCCAAAAAACCTAAAATTTTGTCCTTTGACCCCGAATAACTTTTTTAGCGCACATGGGATCGATGGGGACTTTCAGCACTTTATTTGTAATGCTAAACCCAAGGTCTCTACAAAAATTTAGCTTTCCCGGAATTTTTGTTATTTCCATTGTCTAAATTGACCGGACTATTGAGTCAATTTTACTATGGTGAATTGGGTTCTTAACCTTATACTTCCTTCCATACTAGGTTGTGATTAACAATTTTATCCCAATTTTAAAAATATATAAAACTGTTTGAAGTGTAAAAAAGGAAATAGTAGCTAAAAGAAAAAATGCCTAACATCAACTTACATAATGCTCTTGAATTTGTTTTCAACCAAGTATGATTAAAATTAGCCAAAGTTTCTAATAATCAGCCAAGCCAAAGCGAGTTTGAAATTTTCAAACAACTAATTTTCATTGCTATGGTTGCAAATCGTCTGTCTTCCTTGTGTCAATTCATACTTTTTTTCAAGGCTTAACTTAAGCAGACTTCATTTTTAAGTTTTTTGTAAGAAATCGCGTTTTTACAGAAAAAACTGATGTAGATGAACTTAGAATGCAAAACTACAATTAAATCCAAAATTTCATCCAAAACGTTAGAGCCGTTGCCGAGGTACAAAATATAAATTTATATACATACATATCCACAAGAATTGCTCGTTTAAAGATATAAGATAACTGAAGTTTATTTCTTACATACAGTTTAAATATAAACCAAAATTGGCCACGTAAATGTAGTGACAAAAATAAAAATAAATTTACAGTTTATTAAACAATACATTTATTGTTTATACAAGAAGTCATTTCAGTTCCTTCACCTGCAAACCTAAGGGGAGAAACGCAATTATTACACTTCTTGCATTGAAGTAAATCATAAAACTAGCACTGAGCTATCAAAAAAAAAGCTTATTAAAATTAAAAACATTTTCAGAAAGAAAACACAAGATTTACAGTCAACAACATTGCCCTCTTAACAGTTATGTACTACTTTTTTTTTCCAAATTACATAGCTGCCAACATGCCAACTTAAAAAATCTTACAATGTATGCGGTGGCTATATCTATGCTTTTTTGATCATTATAAAGAAAACTATTAAAATTTAAAGTATTATAACATTTTCAAATCCTTACCTTTACTTGATCTGTGCTTTTATAAGCAAAAAATAAATAAATTTTTAAAAAATAAGTAAATAAATAAACTTTCATTTCTTTGAACTTAAACTTCTAAAAATTGCTGCCTTTGCGGCTTTTAAAAATTGTCTATCAACAACTTTTTTGAAACAATAGTTTTTCTGTAAGTTCTTACAGATTACAATGTTCTCCATGCTGTTATCCGATTAAAAAAAGTGTGCAGTTCTTGTACAAATCTGCCATAAGACCGTACAATCGTACAAGACGTCCCAAAATCTTACAATGTACTGTTAAATCGTACAAGTTGGCAGCTATGAAATTATAATCCAAAGGTATAAAAGTTGGCATATAATTTGCAGTCTTATTACATTTTACAGCATGGCGAGAACATAGTTGTTTTTGCGTCAATCACCAATTCTGATTGGGACTGATGCAATAATAAAAGGTACACTAAAAATTTCTCTATACTTCTCTTATGTGCTTAATTTTTTGCACAATAGAAAAACAAAATAAGATACAGTGTAAACTAAAAGGATGCTGCACAATAACAGCAAATAGAAATTAACAACAATAGCATTCAAGAAAAATCTGTGCATTTTAAAATTCTTGAATGTTACCCATACTTAAAATTTTTTGTAAAAGACATCAAGGATAAGCCCAAACCGTTTGTCTTGGCACCGATGGCACACCATTAGAAGTGTGGGAGTGCCAAGAAGGGAGGCTAAATATCTATATACTCATCATAATGGAAAACCACTGCTACAAATGCATTGCCCACTTTTACTAGTTTAAACTTGATAATCTATTACAGCTCTTTTCGCGAGAAAAATTTATCCTTATGTATTAAAAAGTTCAAAAATGCTACACATACACCTGTAATTACTTGTTAAGGACGTCAAGGATAGGCCCAAAACATTGGTTTTGGTACCGAAGGCACAGTCCCTAATTTTTATACCTCCATTAAGCATTCACATCAACACCATTATAAGTGTAGGAGTGCCAAGAAGGAGGCTAATTAACATCTTAATACTCGTGATAATGAAATCCACTTCTGCAAATACATGCACTTGACAATATATTACTATTACAGCAATTTTTGCAAGAAAAATTCATCCATGTATATTAAAGTTTTAAAACGCATACACCTGTAATTACTTGTTAAGGACATCAAGGATAGGCCCAAAACATTAGTCTTGGTACCGAAGGCTCAGTCCTTGATTATTATACCTCCATTAAGCATTCACATCAACACCATTAGAAGTGTAGGAGTGCCAAGAAGGAGGCTAAACATCTAAATACTCATCGTAATTTTAAAAAAAAACCCACTTCTACAAATAAATTGTCCACCTGACAATCTATTACTGCTATCTTTGCTAGAAAAATTTATCCCTATCTATTAAAAAGTTCAAAAATGCCTCGCATACGCTTGTGTACTTGTAAAGGATAGGTCCAAAACATTGGTCTTGGTACCGAAGGCACAGTCCCTGATTATTTTACCTCCATTAAGCATTCACATCAACAACATTAAGCACCACTCCAACACTCCATATGTGTAGGAGTGCCAAGAAGGAGGCTAAACATCTAAATACTCATCATGATTTTAAAAAAAAAACGCCTTCCACAAATAAATTGTCCACTTTACAATCTATTACTGCTATTTTTGTAAGAAAAATTTATCCGTATGTATTAAAAAATTCAAAAATGCCACGCATACACGTGTGATTACTTGTAAAGGACATCAAGGATAGGCCCAAAACATTGGTCTTGGTACCGAAGGCACAGTCCCTGATTATTATACCTCCATTAAGCATTCACATCAACACCATTATAAGTGTAGGAGTGCCAAGAAGGAGGCTAAACATCTAAATACTCATCATGATAAAAAAAAAAACGCCTTCAACAAATAAATTGTCCACTTTACAATCTATTACTGCTATTTTTGTAAGAAAAATTTATCCGTATGTATTAAAAAATTCAAAAATGCCACGCATACACGTTTGATTACTTGTAAAGGACATCAAGGATAGGTCCAAAACATTGGTCTTGGTACCGAAGGCACAGTCCCTGATTATTATACCTCCATTAAGCATTCACATCAACACCATTATAAGTGTAGGAGTGCCAAGAAGGAGGCTAATTAACATCTAAATACTCGTGATAATGAAATCCACTTCTACAAATACATGCACTTGACAATATATTACTATTACAGCAATTTTTGCAAGAAAAAATTATCCATATGTATTAAAAAGTTTTAAAACGAATACACCTGTAATTACTTGTTAAGGACATAAAGGATAGGCCCAAAACATTAATCTTGGTACCGAAGGCACAGTCCCTGATTATTATACCTCCATTAAGCATTCACATCAACACCATTATAAGTGTAGGAGTGCCAAGGAGGCTAAACATCTAAATACTCATCATAATAAAAAAAAAAAAAAAACACTTTTACAAATAAATTATCCACCTGACAATCTATTACTGGTATTTTTGCAAGAAAAATTTATCCGTATGTATTAAAAAGTTCAAAAATGCCACGCATACACCTGTGATTACTTGTAAAGGACATCAAGGATAGGCCCAAAACATTGGTCTTGGTACCGAAGGCACAGTCCCTGATTATTATACCTCCATTAAGCATTCACATCAACACCATTATAAGTGTAGGAGTGCCAAGAAGGAGGCTAAACATCTAAATACTCATCATAATAAAAAAAAAACACTTGTACAAATAAATTGTTCACCTGACAATCTATTACTGCTATTTTTGCAAGAAAAATTTATCCGTGTGTATTAAAAAATTCAAAAATGCCCACGCATACACATGTGATTACTTGTAAAGAACATCAAGGATAGGCCCAAAACATTGGTCTTGGTACCAAAGGCACAGTCCCTAATTATTATACCTCCATTAAGCACTCATGTCAGCACCAATACAAGTATAGGAGTGCCAAGAAGGAAGGCTAAGAATCTAAATACCCTTCATAACAGAAAACTATTTCTACAAATACATTGTCCAATTTTTCTAGTTTAAACTTGACAATCTACTACTGCTATTTTTGAAAGAAAAATTTATGTGTATGCCCAGTGGCAGAAAGTTTTGTAGCTAGCTGTCTGCGACAAGCTTTTAGAACTTCATAATCTGTCTGCTAACTTTCGAGCTGGTTTCAATAAAAAAATAATAAACTAGTCTTTTTTAAAATTACTATATGTAATACACTGGTATGCTTAATTTTCAAGCTAACTTTTTTTACAAAAGACGGCAAAAAATTATTGCATTTCAATAAACTAAAATTTTCAGTTTTTTACCTAATTTTTCCCAGTACTTTAATAAATGACTTTTGAAATGTATCACCATCTATAACACCTTTGATGCTATTACTACTGTGGGAAGGCAGTTTTTTCATAATTTTTTTAAACTAAAATAAGCAAGTTGAATACAAAAATGTTTTAATGATTAAAAATTTTCTTTTGTTGAATAATGAATTCATTTTTTTTACACTTTTTATTTTATACACAGTAAAGGGATATAATTATACAATAGTTGAATTTATAGGTTAGTTAACATATGATGCTTCCTTTATTAATGTCCAATTTAAATGTACCCCCCAGGGCACATAGGTTCTCCACCTCTGATCTAGCTCCTAGATCTTTTGCTTCAGGGCAGTAGTGCCTAACCTTTTACAGGGGTGATTGTGACTCCATGAAAAAATACCTGAACTTTTTTCCAAGAAGAAAAAGTGTTTTGATGGGCATACATATACACATTACGTGTATGCACACATTATTTATATACATAATTATTTGTTGGGGCTAAAACTCGAAGTTTTAATTGGACTTAATATGTCCATGTGCATGGAGAGAATTAAATTATTTTAATTTTTCTAATTTCTAAAAATTTTTCAATTTTTCAAAGAATGTTTTATTTTCCTCCATTGTATCTGAATCCTTAACCATTTATTACATTCATTTTCTAAAAATGCATAAATATTTCAGAATTAAATAAGTTTGGGGCAAAAGGAGCAGAATGTATTATGATCACTGCGCAATAATACTAGGCAATATCCGAATTTTAATGCCACGATATATCGCTCTCCAAATATCGATATTTTCGATATATATAAGTCGTTAAATTCAACATTTAATGGGGGGGGGCTGTAACGCCTATTACATAAGCATTTACAGAGAAAAGCCATAGGCCATCTTGGTGAATAAATATTTTAGCAATTTAATCTTATAATATAGTTACAGCAAGGATTTTCATGTGTTTGTGTCGGGAGGGGAGGGGGGGGGGGGCGTCATGAAGCAGATTATACCACAGAAACTTTTGGAGAAATTAATTTAGAAGAATTTAAGTCTTTTTATTAGTGGGTGGCGATTCTTGAGGGAAAAGGGGGGCTGGGTAAAATTGAGGGGTGCCATTGCAGTCGGGGGGGAATGGGCAACCCTAGTTACATCATCTGCATATTAAGATATGCAACAGAGAAACGATATTAGACATCTTGAAAAGAAAATATTAAGGGGAAAAATATCAAGTAACGCTCCTTTCTCTTCTTATCTAGCCTTTATTCCATCTCTCACCCCAGCTGTTCTTCAATAATTACCATAGAGATTGCAAAATATGACAGTAGCTTACGCTTTATACCAAACGAAACGTCTTAAATTTGGACTTTCGGCATTTCATTAAACATCGACCTAAATTTTACAAAAGTGGGTTTCTCTGAAAATATAGGATGGTTCCGGTATTTTCGAAGATGAAGATACCGAAAATCAAGATGTAAATAACGGAACACAATCACCCCTGCTTTTAACAGGGGGCTGCATCTAATACAGTAAAACCACTCTAATTCGGACACTAACGGGACATATTTTTTGTCCACAATAAAGGGGTGTCCGCAAAACAGGGGTTTAATCATGTTATTTGCCTTAAAATCGGGGAATTAAAAATTGTCTGCATGATAGGGGTGCCTGCACTTGAGGATGTCTGTTAGGATTGGTTTTACTGCACTAAGGATTGGTTTTACTGCACTAAGAATGCAGAAAATGGAAGAAAAATACAGACCAAGAATTGTTTCATCACTACCATGATTATGTTTTATTGAAACTGAGTTATAATCTAATTTTAACAATTATTCGTAATGCAGAATAATGAACAATTGTTGATTAAGAATATATTTTTCAATTTGTAACACTGAACAAAATAACAGGCCTCATGGATCGCTACGCCCGTGGGAAAAAGGGTGGGCACAACTGCTTTAGGATAAATCAAATTATAGTTTTGTATTTTGAATTCAAATGTAAAACCAATTTTTACCAATTCTAATAGTGGACCATTTTTCCCAAAAAAAAAAAAAAACCCTACCTCTGTTATACCTGAAAAAAAAAGATAAGTTTTTTTCATTTTGATGCATTTGGAAACAACACTTATGCAAAATGGAATAGCATACCTGGAGGCAAGGACTGCTTTAATTTCTCGGCTTTTTCTCTGTCGGCAATTACGAATGTGTAAAGGAATCGACTGCAACGAACCTTAAACTTTACATTATCTCTATTTTTCTTGATTTTTACAGCTATAATGAGAGAGAAACACTATAAAAGTAATTTTTAAATAACTTTACACTGCATGTCATTTTATACACAAGCAGAAGAGCAAGTAGACTCAAGAAAAATTTTCTAAAGACAGTGCAATTTTCAGAAGTTCAACCCTAGGGTGATTCAAAATAAAAAAAATTTCAGCTCAAGTCCAGGACACCCCCCCCCTTTTTTTTTTACTTACTAATAGTATTATGCTGTAAAAGTTTTAGCTTCTTGCTCAAATTTTAAGACAGTGCTCAATGATCCCTTAATTTAACATTAGTCATATATAAAATGCCACAAATTGAGGAATGTTTAATTTCCCCAGTTTTTTTTTTTTTTTTTTGTAAATAATTGTTTTATTGCAATGTATATGCATAATTCTAGTGTATATTATAATATGTAGCAATGTTTTTTTGTAGTTCAATGCATTTTTTTAACCACCCTCCCCATACTATTAAAGTTTGGGGGAGGGGGTTGAGCACCCTCTTTCAGTTGAAATAGGAAGCTAAAATTCTTCCAGTATATTGCTATCCACAAGCCTAAAAATACTGAGGGGTGTCCCAGATAGCATGATACGACTATCGACCGCCGCACTCAGCCGTGCGGGGGGCCCGCTACGCGGACCCCCCGGGCGGTGGAACCTAAGGCCTACGGCTAAGAGGTGGGGTGCGTGCGGAGAAAAGTATCTAGGAGAAACTTTGTTTTTACATGTATTTTTGATTACTCAACCCCTCCCTCCTCATCCGTAAAAACTCTTCAAATATGCATACAAAAAACCATTTTTAAATGTCTTTTTTAACTAAAATTTTTCAATTTTGCCAGACCAAAATTTTTGAAAACGGCTACCCAAAATTTTAGGTCATGTTCCACAAACACCCTTGAAACCAAGATGAATTAAAAACAAATTTAGAATTCCTTTTTAACAAAATAACATATATTTTATTTTAACTGATAAGAATTTTGCTACTACCAGGGCTGCAGGGTCATACTGATTTGGGGGAAAAGGAGTCATAGTAGAGGGCTCTAAAATTCCTGGAGTTGGAGTTAGTCATTTTATTTCTCGGACTCTGCAACCCTTGCTGCAACAGGAATGCAATGAAAAAACATTATGTGCATTTTTGGGGGCTCTTCCCAATTAGCAATATGGTAAATCCACCACAAATCTGTCTGGTACCTAATTAGGCAAAAACCCTCCTGGAAAGGTTCTAAACAAATATCAGATTACCTTAAAAAAAATGGACAACATTTAAAAGCTTTTTGACATTGTCAAAAGGACTGAAGGGCACATTGAAGGTTAGCCTATAAAGAAGGTGTAGCATACTCTTATTGTGTTAATTAAAAATGCTTAGTAGAAACACTGAACCCTGGGTGCTCATATGCAAAATTTTAAGGGCGACTCAGATATTTCCTCATTGTTTAGCAGAATATTTTCCCCATAGACACTGATTTCAGTACAGATTAGAGTTATTAAAGTTTGACATTTTTAATAAATTATTCATTATTCTTAATAAATTATTCATGCGTGGAAAAGAAATATTTTTACATTTTTGCGAAGAAAAATCACTTAAAACAAAAAAGTTCTAATTTCTAGGGAGGGGGCTTGAACACCTCATGCCCCCTATATGGGCGCCCTTGCACTGAACCATTGTTTTTTCACCTAATTTACCTCAATATTTTCCCCTTAGAAAACCTTAATCAGTCATGATAATGTTTTCAATCATGTAATTCTACTAAGGGACGATTCTTGAAAAAATGTCCCGTGCCAGTCTTGCATAATGTAGATGAAAACGAGACCGGTGTTCGCAGAAAATTTTTGGCTCTGCAGAATTTTTTTTTAAACTGCTAACATTAATTTTTTAAAAAAAATTGAGGGACATTTTAAAAAAACGCAGCTTTTTTCTAGAACTTCCTTCTTGAGCCTTTATAGCACATGTGTGAAAAAAAAAATAATGGTTTTGGCTAAAGCTGAAAATTAGCGGTCGCCACTCACCACAAGGCGATTGAAGTTGCAAAAGTGGCAATCACTCTACTTGCATTCCCAATCAAACCACATTTCCCTTCCCCTGTTTAATGTCTTCTACCATATTTAAAAACTAAAAGCATTTTACATACATCTTCCAGGACATGCACATGAATAGTTGGCAGGTTACATAAAACAATGTGTTACTTTTTTGTGCATGGGCTATATATTTAACAACTCAAAACACATATTTTGCGGTTCATTAAAAAATATATAGCAATTTGAGATGTTGCTTACAACAGGAAAAATAACATAAAGGTCCCTATGGTTTGCAAAAAGATTTACTAATGCTTTAAAACCGAACTTTTTCCTCGTTTAGCACTGTGCAAAAAGGTTTATTTATTTATTTATTGTCTCTTCTGAAAATTTTATGCTTTTTGGTTGTGTCACCTTTCTTGCGTGTGAGCGATATACTGATGATACTTTTTTCATTACTAATAAAAATTTGAAACATAGTTGCAGTTTTAAAAAGTGGATACTAACTTTAAGAAGTGGCCACTAATAAAAATCTACGCAGTGGTTGCGGCACCGACCGTCGGAGCTGGATTCGGCATCCGACCTAGAAACTTGCGCATGCGCAAATCTGACACTTTCAACGGATTGACACGCCTCCTTCGCTTCGCGTGGCGCGGCGGTTCCAACTAGCGACGTCACTAGTTCCAACTACTTCCGACCATGTGCGATCGTGCTTGGTTCGTGTAAAAATGGCTAGCATCATGGAACGCGGTGCGAGTTTCAAAGCGTACATTGAATATTCGAAAACTGTTTAAAAGAGTTCAAAATGAATAGCTCTACGGATTTCCTCCCTAGAATTTCGCGCTCGAGGGCATGAGTTAGAGTTCGGAAAAGAATTCCTGCCGTATTATACGACCGGCGGTGACACACATCGGTTAGTCGACATAAATCTACCTTAATTCTTATTAAATTATTGCTAAATATAGTATTTCACTGGAAATTCATATTAAGTCTCATATTATGCATCCGACCTCCATAGAATTTCATAAGGTCTATTTGAATCATGTCCGACCCAAAGCAGCGGCACTCGAGGGCATGGGTCGGAGATGGTCGATGTATCGCATCGAATAATTGAATTATGATTAAAGCATAATTACAGATCGTGTATGCCGTTTTAATATCTATATTAATTCCAGAACTATCATTTCGCTCGGCGTATATATCTTAATTTGCGTAGTCGGCCATATATTACTCGTCCGACCGCTTAGAATGTCATTGGAAAGAATCTTAATTTGTGTGGTCGGCCATACATATTTCGTCCGACCGCTCAGCATGGTCATTGGGAAAGTATCTTAATTTGTGTGGTCTGCCATACATAATTCGTCCGACCGCTTAGACTCATTGGGAAAGAATCTTAATTTGTGTGGTCGGCCATACATATTTCGTCCGACCGCTCAGCATGGTCATTGGGAAAGTATCTTAATTTGTGTGGTCTGCCATACATAATTCGTCCGACCGCTTAGACTCATTGGGAAAGAATCTTAATTTGTGTGGTCGGCCATACATATTTCGTCCGACCGTTTAGCATGGTCATTGGGAAAGTATCTTAATTTGTGTGGTCGGCCATACATAATTCGTCCGACCGCATAGAATATCATTGGTCGGCTGTTGAAATTAGATCCCGCCCATCGTAACGCCCCCTTGGTCGGGTTCATAAAACAATCTCGACCCCAAGGCAGTAATTTCTACTCTGCGCATGCGCAGAAGGAGGTCGGTACTTCATTGCATTTCCGGCGGTCGGTGCCGCAACCACTGCCAAAAATCTATAGGCCACTGGCTACTAACCAAATTTCCCAGTTTTCAGCTTTAGTTTTGGCAGTTTTTTTTAGTTGGTGAAAACTATATGTTACTATACTAACTATATGTTATTGTAACAAAATAAATAATTTTAAGCACTTTTCTTATGTCTCTTTCATATTTGAATATAAATTTAAGTCTTGATTCAAGGGTGAATTAGGCAAAAGAATTATTTGCAGAAAATTTTCCAGTTACGATTTGTGTTTGCAGCAGGGTTTCCGCTACAGTCGCATTTTTCGCATGATGCGAAAACACTATCTGAATTGCAAAAATAAAGCAATGCATTTTCGCTTTTTTGCTCAAATAAAAAATAAATTAATTTTTTAAATAAAGAAGAAATGTATGATCCTAGAGAGGAAGCGTGCATGGCGATAATCACCTTAACCGTTTAACCGCCGAACTATTGACGGAAGATCAAATTTGAGTAATTTTTTGAAATTATGTCTATTTATGTCTAGTAAATATAGAAATAAAATAAAATTTCCAGAAAAAAAATTTTTACTATGTTTTTCAGTGTGCTCCATTTTTGGAACATTGGCGTTTTGCATGAAGTTTTTTTTTTTTTTTTTTTTTCAGAGAATTTTTTTAAACTAAGAGGTTTTTGAATTCGATTTTTATCTTAGCATACTATATTACGGAAAAAATAATATTTTAAATTGCATTTATGTACATACCAGAATTCAAAAAATCCAATACAGAAATATCTAATGCCCATGATATGAAAGGAAGCATTGCTGGTGAAGTCGTTTGTTGCAATGGAAACATTTCTTAGTCGTATTTTTTTTTGCACACCGCACAACGTCCTTGGGATGTAGATACAATATAATGTCCGTCAGACATTCTTGATTGTTTATGTAAATGACAACGAGGCCCTGGATGACTTTCCACTCGTACTTTTCTTCTTAGGAGGTGAGTTGATATTTTTCTTCGGAACTCTAAATGCTTCATCTTGACTTCGTGTAACTCACAATGAAGTAACCAACTAGCTACAACTGAAATATTCAGAGCATTACTAAAAAGATTCCACCACCAATTTTTACTCCTCAAATGAGGTCTGTAGTTTCTAAAAGTTTATCCAAGACGTCCACACCCTCCATTCTTTCATTGTATCTCTTGATAAGATGAGGTTGTGGCACATCTATCTTGCATTTCTGCTCATTTGAGTAACGTTTTACAGATGCAAGTGGCTCATGTGTATAACAATTAGATGCTACTGTAACCACTGCATTATCATTCCAGCTGCACATGTACACTGATCCATCAGATCAATAGTCAAAATTTCCTCGATCTTCTTTAGAAAGGGCTTTTTTGGATTTCAGTGGACAATGGCCAGTTCTGTTTTTACGAATTGTTCCTGTTGCTCGTACACCTTTTTTTGATAGCTGAGAAATTAAGTCATATGATATAAAAAAGTTATTTAACTATACTTCATGCTTAGACGTGTCAGTCAAAACTGATAATAGATCACTTACAACCTGGATCCTAATTGCACATCAGGGGATCCTTCGTTTTTGCCTGAATAAATCTCCATGGAATATGGGTATCCACTTGAAGAGCACAGCATCCAAATTTTGAAGCCGAATCTTATTGGTTTTCCTCTAATAAACATTTTACATGAATGCTGACCGTATAGTAGGGAACCATAGATTCATCTATGCTCAATTTTTCATGAAATACACCAAATTACTGAAGTTTTTACACAATTCTTCGCAAATAGGGTATACTTTTGCAAGTTTGTCATTTTGTTTTAGTTCATGGTTGTCCATCAAATGAAAGTTGTTTTTTATTTTTCGAAAACGATTTCGAGGCATAACTGTTGGTACAATTGGCACATATGTATCTTCTGCACTGCTCCAATACATATCTTCAGAAGGAACGGAATGGTACCCACTCAATAGCAGCAAACCAAAAAATTGTAGGATTTCATCTCTGTCAACATCTATTGATTCTCCTTTTTGCAATGCATACAAGTTTGTCATATTTGCTAAGTGTTCAACATACTGCAAAGGTAAAATTTTAAAAAATAAATCAATTGGAGATAAATCCACTATATTCGGAAATGTGTGTCGAAGAGGTTCAATACTTTCTGACGAAATCAGTTTCTGAAAATTAGCTTTCTTCTCCCATGTTAAATCCATTTTCATTTTTTTTCTACTTTTATTTCCTGATAATTCCAACTTTTTCTTTTTTCCCATTTTCATTCGCTTTTTACTTTTATTATCTAATGATTTCAGACTTTGTTCTTCCTCCGATTTTTTGTTAAATTTTCACGAGAGTTGGCGGAAAAAATGTCCACCTGTCTACATACATCAATTGGTGTAATAGGTTGTAACTCATCTTCTAGAATGTCTTCTTCCTCAGTGATATTGCCTGGTTCATCAGGGGGTAATTGGCATATATCTACATCTGACAAATCCGAATCTGACAATGTCTCTAAATAAGCCACAGCTTGTTCTACAGTAAGAAATCTTGTAGACATTTTTTAACATTTATGAACAGTTGGTATACGTCAAACAGAATTTCGTTTCGCTCGAAAACAAAGTTAGCGAATTACTGAACTGCATTTAAAATGAAGAATAAAACGCTCACCAATATTATTTTTTATTATCACGTCACAATGCAGTTGTCCGAGCACAGGTGTGGATTCGGAGCCATATTGTCCGTCAAACAGTAGACTGTTATTATTTTCTTTGCTAACGAAACGTCATATCCTTTCAAAATATAAACTTACTTGGTTTTGCCAACATCTACATCAGAGTACATTCAAAATGAGAAGAAAAAAGAAACATATATAACGAAAAATGAAATTTCCCCTTTGAAGTCGAACGATTAACTTCTTGGAAATTTGACTCCCTAAAAGCGCCAATGTTCCAAAATTGGAACATGCTATTTTGAAGGGGTACACCTTTTGGAAATATCATTGTACATTTCTACAAGCATTTTAAAATCATACATTGAAGTATTTTTCACAACTATAATAAATATCATCAAGTTTTCTGAAAAAGCCAATTTTTGGTAAATTTTATAAGAAAAAGTTGCAAAAAGCTAAAAAAACACGCATCTTTGAAAAATCGCAATAAATAATTGAAAATAAATAAACAATCAAGCTTGAAATCAAAAAATACTTTGAAATAAGACTAAACTGTGTTAAAAAAAAAATTGTTTATTTTAACGTTATTTCTTGGGAACATTTTCAGTTAAATATGATGTTCCATTTTTGGAACATTGGCGGGTAAACGGTTAATCTTTTTTAAATCTTAGCTAAGATGTTTAAACTACAATTAAGTTCAATAACTATTAGTCTTATCCAGCATTATGTCCCCCCAAAAACTGCTTTATTATGAGGAGGGAACTGCAACATTCTAAACACCAATCATGTTTTCTTTTTTTATTTTATGTTTTAAAAAAATTGCTGTTGTACTTATTTCTTCAAGGATGTCACAAATGAAATATGAATTTTATTTTCAACTGGAGATGAAATATACTGAGGCATATATAAATATATGAGAATGTGTAACATTTTAGCATTTTGCTAACATTTTTCCATCAATTTTAGCTTTTATGCTAAAGAACTTTTGAACTCAGCTTAAACCCTGGTTCTCAGAAAGCTTTTCATTAAGTCTGCAGAACGCTAAATTTTTTATTTTATTCAAGCAACTATTAACTAAACATGGGATTAACTGTTATGCTTTGATCCTATATTAAAGCATGCATTATTCTCCAACAGCATTATTTTTTGAAGGCTTTGGTCAGCTGGAAAAAAATTAACTTAGCGTTACGCATGAAACATCGAGAACCCCCCTAGGTGCTTTTTAACATTCATTACAACCAGAGGTGTGCTCTTTAAGGCAACTTCTCGAAACTTTTCTTCAAGATAAAATGTTAGTGTTTGTAAGTAACTTAATGATAATAAACTATGATAAGAAATACTTACATTTAGCATCTTTCCTTCTTGCTGTCAGCAAGAATTCTTTTATTTCCATTATTTGGCGAGGCTAGAACAAATAAAATTACATGACTTTTGAGAACCAGCTTAAACATATGAAATGTTATTTTTAATTTAAAAATAACCCATTCTGAATGGCTTAAGAACAAGAATCATTCACAAGATATGTTATACAGAATGCTCCTATTAGCTGAGAAATTGCAGACCATGATTTTAGAATTATCATTGATCTCTAGTTATAATTCAGATGGGTTTTCTAAATTCATTTGTTTCCTCAACTTTACCTTTGATTAGAGATGCAACCACCAATGATTTGAGTCTACAAATGAATATTTGATGATTTCAATTAAGTCTAAGTCAAACATCTGACTAACCTTTTAAGGCGAGTTCTGAATTTTCTGCAGCTGAACATCAAAGTTTCAAAAAACGTCATTGTAATAGAGAAGTTGCAACCTATTAAATGTTCATATGTTGGCTATTGTTAATTGACCCTCAAAACTAAAAATTTCACCATCGCCGAATTTTAAAACACCGTGATTGATTTTTAATGAATTTTTTAAAATCCACGCCTAAAAGTGTGCTCTTCTGAAACGTCATGAGCTTACGTCACAGGGCACTAATGGGCAGCCTTCTGCCAAAGATCCCTTGTTTTCGCTAGGGACATTTTGAGCGCGCTGATATTTTTATTTTTTAGAAATTCAATAATCCTTTTGAACACACTATAGAGGCCGGATTCGTTAAAGCACAATCTTAATAATCTTCCTCAAGTAACACCAATGAGATATTCGAATATTTCCGAGAGGATGAGAGGTTTAATGCTCCAGAAACGTGAGGAGTTAAATGCGAGGAGAAAGCCTTTTACGTTTTGTCTTCGAAGTCGAATGCACGTCCTTCGGTTTCTCCCCTATCGGAAGAGCGCATGATGTCACTTCCTATGCCATTTGACGTCACAAGCACTTGAACTTTAAAAATTAATTTAAAAAAAACTACTTATCGTACCGCACAAATTTTTTAACCTACGATGTTCATACATGTTACTCTATCATATAAAAATAAAATTGAAAAATCGAAAACTTCCCTATTGAATGAAAGCAATTTATAAAACAGTATACGTATTTGACCTCAATTCTTACCAATATTTTGATACTTTCAGCAAAACTAACTCATTTTTAACCCGGGAGAACTCGCGGTACTTTTCGTCACACAACGCTTGCGGGGGGAGGGGGCTCCGTAGGCCCGGAGTGGTTATTTCAGTAAAATAAGTTTGCAAAATATTTTTAAAAAAATGTTTTCAGCACTGAATTATAATTATATAAACAGTCTCTAAAATATGTTTTAAAAAGTAAGGTTTCAGAAAGTTTTATGCTACGTGAATCTAAATCTTCTGAGCATTAATGGAGATCGCTTTACTGTTCTGTGCCAACTTCTTCGTCATCATCTTCATTAAGGGAGTTCTCATCAATTGAAACCTCAACCAACAAGGTCTGCAATCTCTTCATTTCATCTTTGTAGCTAAATAGCGATGCATTTCACAACCTCTTCCTTTACATTCACAATCTGAAATGAAAAGCACGAGCTCTCGCTCGGGCCTCTGAGGCCCGAACCGGAATTTTCTGGGGAAAAGGGGGAATGTACATTCCTGAAAAGCATGTGGTCAGTATGTAAGTCACCTCGAACGCAGCTACTGTAGACCACATTCATTTCCGTTGAAGGGGTGATTTTTGGCAGCGTAGTTTTGTAATGACCGGGCCTGAGAGGCCCGATGCGAGTTCTCCCGGGTTAAAGTTTCAAATGGAAAAATTTCTAGAATACAGAAAAGTTGACGCTTTAGCATAAGATTATAGAACTAAGTAAAACCAAAAAAAATATACTATAAAAACATGTTTTTCTTGAAATTTTTATGTAAACATCAATATTAGGGTACAAAACATACGGCCTCAAGTATAAGACAAAATAGCTAAATAATGAGCTTTTATATCACACGTGTTAGAAAAGCGACTCACTCAACGAACACTTCATTGTAGAGAATCTTTCTTCAATGAACTAGATTTAGCCTTTGCGTGATTCTTCAGATATTTTCTTACAATACGATGTAATACAAGGTAAGTACCCATTGATTAAAATTCTGGATAGTCATAGATGAACGCAATACTTTTGCTTTGTAAGAATACAATTTCCATTAACTTATATTTTTTCTTAGTCTTTACATGCTTTTCGATCTATACGGAGTGGGAAAAACTTCCTTCAGGCTTAAATCATGTAAAAACATGCATCACTGTTCATGTAACAGTAATATAGATATAAAAACATTCACAAAAACAAGCACAGAAACTGTTACTAGAATTGATTTAAAGAAACGATCAAATGTTAAAAATCAGTTTTTAATTGAACACATTCGCCAACTTACCATTGCTTAACAAATGGGAAGCAGCGTATTCTGCCTAAAATGGAAAACAGGACCATGAAAGTAAAATTTAAAACGCATGAATTGCATATAAAACAAAATTTAAACAATCGCTCTTTCAACAAAATTTACTTACCACACGGATGTTAAAAGATAGAAAAAATTACAATTATAAATCCCGAATATTGTATTATTTTCCCAAAATGGAGTAAGAATAGCACGGTCGCAGTGATACAATAAAAAATAAGAGTAAACAAGGTGGAGTGTTAATAAACATCAGACTGCACTCACAAGTTAACTGACGTCACTGCAGGTAGAAGACGGAGCAGGCAATTCGCAACTCCAGCGCTCGAATACGCTACCTTGCGGTGATTTACAAAATTGAAGAAAAAGGTAAAACAACAGCAACAAGGTAAGTCCCAAATTTGGCGACAATTGGGAAAATTGCTAAATCGTAAAATATGCAGAATTGGCGAAAACATTTCCCCATTGCTTATAATTCCGTGGCGCCAAGTTTGTGTACCTTTAAAAAATTAAAATGAAGCGAAGCTAAAAGAATGCGAAACAAAACATCAGTAATTTTAATGGAGATTAGATTCGGAACTCCAGCGCTCGAATACGCTACCTTGCGGTGATTTATAAAACTGCGAATGCAACTAAAACATTGCCACGTTGCGCATCACGTGTGTCTGTTGACGTAAACACAGGCAGTTTGTTCTGAGTATTTATTAACGCAATCGATGTGTCTTAGTTTGCTTTCAGCTACAGAAATTAATTCGTCCCTTAGTAGTATTCTCGAGCTTCTCAAAATAATGTTAGTTTTTCTTATTTCTTTCAAAAAAGTATTAAATGGTGGAAGCGTAAACAAGAAAACTCTGGATTAACAAAATTGGATAACGTTATACCAGGTAAAATTTTTTATTGTTTTGTATGAATTTGTAAGAATATAAGTTTTTTTTAATCTTAAATTAATTTAACTAATCATATTTTACAGCAGCATTTAGTTGGAATGGACAGTATGCAAAATATTTTCTTGAATTTATTATTGTAGAACAAAATGAAAAATGTTTAACCGAGAAAGAATTTACTTTATTTCTTTTATTCTCAGCTGAAAGGTTTCGCCAAATTTGTTTAGGGTTATTCGGAACTCCAGCGCTCGAATACGCTACCTTGCGGTGATTTATAAAACTGCGAATGCAACTAAAACTTTGCCACGTTGCGTTCCATGTGTGTCTGTTGACGCAAACACAGGCAGTTTGTTCTGAGTATTTATTAACGCAATCGATGTGTCTTAGTTTGCTTTCAGCTACAGAAATTAATTCGTCCCTTAGTAGTATTCTCGAGCTCCTCAAAATAATGTTAGTTTTCATTATTTCCTTAATAATAGGTGAAAGCGAAAATTCTGGATTAACAAACTTGGATAACGTTATACAAGGTAAAAAATTTTATTGTTTTGTATGAATTTGTAAGAATATGGGAGTTTTTTTAATCTTAAATTAATTAAACTTACCAAATTTTACAGCAGCATTTAGTTGGAATGGACTGTATGCAAAATATTTCCTTGAATATATTATCGTAGAACAAAATGAATAACCGAGAAAGAATTTACTTTATTCCTTTTATTCTCAGCTGAAAGGTATCACCAAATTTGTTTAGGGTTATAATTTTGGCATTGTGCGAGCAAAGTAGCCTTGGCGAGATTTCGCGTTTTTAGTTAAACCATTTTCAAATTTTATCATGAGTGGAATAAAATGGTAGTAAGATTACAGAATTCGATAAGTAAAAAGAAATAATTGTCAATCAACTGAAAAGAAAACTACCACCATATATCCGTGAGAATTTTGTTGATGATTTGCATAACATGACACAATTAAATCGTAACTCAGAAATTAGAAAAATCGAAACAGAAAATTTTTAAATTAACCGATTAGGGAATTCGAGAGAAATAACTCAGCTATAAATGGAAAACAATAAGCTCTAGCCAAGCAAGGCAAAAAAGTATCATCTTCTTTCGATAACAATTTGTAATGTCATATTGAATTTTCTAGCATTAATTGTTATTCTTGTCAGGCCACAATTATTATTTAGTTTTATCAAGAATTGATAAATATCGAATTCAACATCGTAAAAATAGCTGCTTAGAACTACGAACTACGTACTTTGCATTAATGTTTGACGTTTAGTAATGCTTCTTGAATTCTCATTTCTTTCTACGTGGGTCAGAATATCAACAAGACTTTGAAAATTAATTTAAAAAGAATAAAGCGAAACAATTATACGTACGAACAAAAATCACAACACTTTTAGCATTTTCTGCCTTACCATGTGCGTTTGTTTTAGTTTTCAATTCCGCCATTAGACAGTGACTTCAGTGCCCCCTATAGTTCGTTGGAGTTGCGAATAGTAGTTTTAGTATTGTGCAAGCAAAGTAGCCTTGGCGAGTTTTCGTGTTTTTAGTTAAACCATTTTTAATTTTTATCATGAGTGGAATAGAATGATAGTAAGATTACAGAATTCGATAAGTAAAAAGAAATAATGGTCAATCAACTGAAAAGAAAACTACCACCATATATAAACTGTTCGTACACATTTTATTTATTTTGTTCTGAGTGAATTTGAATAAATATCAGTTTTTCAATTCGATGAAAAAAAAACGAACTTAACAACATTGACTGGACACTTTTCCTTAACCTAATTCCACATAAATGATTTAAATAACCTTTGTTACTACAGTATCCTACTAAAATAGACAGTATGCAAATAAATTTTCTTGAAAATATTTATCGCAGAACAGATTGAAAAATCCAGAAAGAACGTTAAGAATTTGAACAATAAAAAATAAAAGTTCGCCAAAAATCTGTTTATAGGGTTATGGTTTTAAAATTATGTGAAAGAATAATGTATCTTGACAAGATTTCGCATATCAGGCAAATCACTTCCATGACGAATGAATTAAATGCATGATTTCTTTGGATATCCAATCATATAGTCATAGAAATAAGTTATCTAGTGTTAAACGTTACTCTTGACAGTCTGCCCCGTATGTGCACTATGTGACAAAAATGTCAACAAATGCTGGAAATGTCACGAAACTGAACTTAATATGTACTAATGTATAGAAAAAACGGTACAAAATGAAAATGCCGTTCGAAGCGAACCAAAAATTTATGAATTCCGAATTCAACATCGTGAAAATGGCTGCTTCAGAACAACTTACTGTGTGTTCTGCATTAATTGTTTACTTTCGTAATACTTTTTGGTTTCTAATCTCTTTCTATATGGGTCAGAATAACCAAAAGACTTTGAAAAATCTTTTCAAACGAATAAAGCGAAAAAATCATACATACGAACAAAAATCACAACACTTTTAGCATTTTCTTCGTTACCACATGCGTTTGTTTTAGTTTTCAATTCCGCCATTAGACAGTGACTGCAGTGCCCCCTATAGTTCGTTGGAGTTGCGAATTTATTCGAACTTTTTTTTTTACGGCTTGTAACTTTTTTTTCTTTGTAGATAGAAGGTAATTTTTTGACCATAGGTCGAGATATTTCTCGAGTAAAAAATGTGGCTTTTTCCAACTAGGTCAAAAAGAAAACTGTGGGGCAATTTCTTCACTTTTTATTGATAGAATTAATGAAGAAAGTATTGCCAAAATTTCAGCTAAGCCTAAAAAAGTTCTAGATAAACGCAAATTGCTCCCGTCGCAATGAAGTTAGAGCACAGACTAATAATAAGAGTAGACCGAGCTTTCCCAGACTTGCTGATGAAAAAATTGGTTCATGGATACATCATGTGACTGGTGGAAGGCTTGGCGAAAACTTTGGCAGCATGGTTGCTAGATGGCAACATTATCTCTAGTTTGTCACTCGACATGTATTTTAAGTAATGTGTTTTCAATATAATTTTTTTCCAGGTGCAGAGATTAAACTGTTTTTCTTTTAGTTATGCATTATTTTGACATTAGTAATTAGTTTTTGATCACAGTTTTCAGTAATTTTTATTTCATTTGGAACTGCTACGTCAACGTTGGCGTGAACGTAATGGAGGAAACGTTTTGCGTTAACGCAAAAATGTACTAATCGGAATCTTAAATTGAAATTGTAGGTAAAAATCTTACCGTTTGTCGATTCTATTTGGGCGCTTGCATCTTTAATTGCTTAGAGAGTTATTGAAATTGACTAAAGAAAATGCACAATACTATCTAAACGCAAAACTCACGATATTAACAAAATATTTACAACTTCGAATAACAAATTTACAAATCGGACTCCATAAATTTTCCGCGTTCCATCAATTCTACTTATTTTATTTCTCGCGGTAGTTGATCGTCTGCTACGATCAACGCCCGCTGTTGCTAGGATATCCACTAGTCGCATGGTTTGGTTCATGAGCAGCAAAGGGTTGCCATAGCTCGGTCTATTCTTAGTCTATGAGTTAGAGCATTGAAAAAAATTGCTTAGAACGCGGAAACTTCTACCCTTTTCAACGATATAAAATATTAATATGTGCAAGTAATTTTTCTCCCCTTTAATAGCCAATAATAGGCAATTTACGTGAAATTTGGGCCTAAATTGGAATAAAAAAAGAGCTATTTATCGGATTTTTTCGAATTATAGCCTATGTTACTCAGTAAAGGAGGCACCTTTCATACAGAGAAAGAATTTTTCAAAGAGTTGCAATAGTTCCGGAGATTACCTCGAACATATACACACACAAAAATTCGTCCTCTCTCTTTATAATATTAGTATAGATTAAGAGATCGTATGTAATTAGTTAGGTATTTAAAATAATTCATGGTATAATAATTAAAATCAGTGTTTATTTTATTCGGAACTCCAGCGCTCGAATACGCTACCTTGCAGTGATTTATAAAACTGCGAATGCAACTAAAACATTGCCACGTTGCGCTCCACGTGTGTCTGTTGACGTAAACACAGGCAGTTTGTTCTGAGTATTTATTAACGCAATCGATATGTCTTAGTTTGCTTTCAGCTACAGAAATTAATTCGTCCCTTAGTAGTATTCTCCAGCTTCTCAAAATAATGTTAGTTTTCCTTATTTCTTTCAAAAAAGTATTAAATGGTGGAAGCATAAACAAGAAAACTCTGGATTAACAAAATTGGATAACGTTATACCAGGGAAATTTTTTAATTGTTTTGTATGAATTTGTAAGAATATGAGTTTTTTTTAATCTTAAATTAATTTAACTAATCATATTTTACAGCAGCATTTAGTTGGAATGGACAGTATGAAAAATATTGTCTTGAATTTATTATCGTAGAACAAAATGAATAACCGAGAAAGAATTTACTTTATTCCTTTTATTCTCAGCTGAAAGGTTTCGCCAAATTTGTTTAGGGTTATAGTGTTAGTATTGTGCGAGCAAAGTAGCCTTGGCGAGATTTCGCGTTTTTAGTTAAACCATTTTTAATTTTTATCTTGAGTGGAATAAAATGATAGTAAGATTACAGAATTCGATAAGTAAAAAGAAATAATGGTCAATCAACTGAAAAGAAAACTACCACCATATATAAACTGTGAGTACACATTTTATTTATTTTGTTCTGAGTGAATTTGAATAAATATCAGTTTTTCAATTCGATGAAAAAAAAAAACGAACTTAACAACATTGACTGGACACTTTTCCTTAACCTAATTCCACATAAATGATTTAAATAACCTTTGTTACTACAGTATCCTACTGAAATAGACAGTATGCAAATAAATTTTCTTGAAAATATTTATCGCAGAACAGATTGAAAAATCCAGAAAGAACGTTAAGAATTTGAACAATAAAAAATAAAAGTTCGCCAAAAATCTGTTTATAGGGTTATGGTTTTAAAATTGTGTGAAAGAATAATGTATTTTGACAAGATTTCGCATATCAGATAAATCATTTCCATGACGAATGAATTAAATGCATGATTTCTTTGGATATCCAATCATATAGTCATAGAAATAAATTATCTAGTGTTAAACGTTACTCTTGACAGTCTGCCACGTATGTGCACTATGTGACAAAAATGTCAACAAATGCCGGAAATGTCACGAAACTGAACTTAATATGTACTAATGTATAGAAAAAACGGTACAAAATGAAAATGCCGTTCGAAGCGAACCAAAAATTTATGAATTCCGAATTCAACATCGTGAAAATGGCTGCTTCAGAACAACTTACTGTGTGTTCTGCATTAATTGTTTACTTTCGTAATCCTTTTAGGTTTCTAATCTCTTTCTATATGGATCAGACTAACCAAAAGACTTTGAAAAATCTTTTCAAATGAATAAAGCGAAAAAATCATACATACGAACAGAAATCACAACACTTTTAGCATTTTCTTCGTTACCACATGCGTTTGTTTTAGTTTTTAAGTCGGCCATTAGACAGTGACTGCAGTGCCCCCTATAGTTCGTTGGAGTTGCGAATTTATTCGAACTTTTTTTTTTACGGCTTGTAACTTTTTTTTCTTTGTAGATAGAAGGTAATTTTTTGACCATAGGTCGAGATATTTCTCGAGTAAAAAATGTGGCTTTTTCCAACTAGGTCAAAAAGAAAACTGTGGGGCAATTTCTTCACTTTTTATTGATAGAATTAATGAAGAAAGTATTGCCAAAATTTCAGCTAAGCCTAAAAAAGTTCTAGATAAACGCAAATTGCTCCCGTCGCAATGAAGTTAGAGCATAGACTAATAATAAGAGTAGACCGAGCTTTCCCAGACTTGCTGATGAAAAAATTGGTTCATGGATACATCATGTGACTGGTGGAAGGCTTGGCGAAAACTTTGGCAGCATGGTTGCTAGATGGCAACATTATCTCTAGTTTGTCACTCGACATGTATTTTAAGTAATGTGTTTTCAATATAATTTTTTTCCAGGTGCAGAGATTAAACTGTTTTTCTTTTAGTTATGCATTATTTTGACATTAGTAATTAGTTTTTGATCACAGTTTTCAGTAATTTTTATTTCATTTGGAACTGCTACGTCAACGTTGGCGTGAACGTAATGGAGGAAACGTTTTGCGTTAACGCAAAAATGTACTAATCGGAATCTTAAATTGAAATTGTAGGTAAAAATCTTACCGTTTGTCGATTCTATTTGGGCGCTTGCATCTTTAATTGCTTAGAGAGTTATTGAAATTGACTAAAGAAAATGCACAATACTATCTAAACGCAAAACTCACGATATTAACAAAATATTTACAACTTCGAATAACAAATTTACAAATCGGACTCCATAAATTTTCCGCGTTCCATCAATTCTACTTATTTTATTTCTCGCGGTAGTTGATCGTCTGCTACGATCAACGCCCGCTGTTGCTAGGATATCCACTAGTCGCATGGTTTGGTTCATGAGCAGCAAAGGGTTGCCATAGCTCGGTCTATTCTTAGTCTATGAGTTAGAGCATTGAAAAAAATTGCTTAGAACGCGGAAACTTCTACCCTTTTCAACGATATAAAATATTAATATGTGCAAGTAATTTTTCTCCCCTTTAATAGCCAATAATAGGCAATTTACGTGAAATTTGGGCCTAAATTGGAATAAAAAAAGAGCTATTTATCGGATTTTTTCGAATTATAGCCTATGTTACTCAGTAAAGGAGGCACCTTTCATACAGAGAAAGAATTTTTCAAAGAGTTGCAATAGTTCCGGAGATTACCTCGAACATATACACACACAAAAATTCGTCCTCTCTCTTTATAATATTAGTATAGATTAAGAGATCGTATGTAATTAGTTAGGTATTTAAAATAATTCATGGTATAATAATTAAAATCAGTGTTTATTTTATTCGGAACTCCAGCGCTCGAATACGCTACCTTGCAGTGATTTATAAAACTGCGAATGCAACTAAAACATTGCCACGTTGCGCTCCACGTGTGTCTGTTGACGTAAACACAGGCAGTTTGTTCTGAGTATTTATTAACGCAATCGATATGTCTTAGTTTGCTTTCAGCTACAGAAATTAATTCGTCCCTTAGTAGTATTCTCCAGCTTCTCAAAATAATGTTAGTTTTCCTTATTTCTTTCAAAAAAGTATTAAATGGTGGAAGCATAAACAAGAAAACTCTGGATTAACAAAATTGGATAACGTTATACCAGGGAAATTTTTTAATTGTTTTGTATGAATTTGTAAGAATATGAGTTTTTTTTAATCTTAAATTAATTTAACTAATCATATTTTACAGCAGCATTTAGTTGGAATGGACAGTATGAAAAATATTGTCTTGAATTTATTATCGTAGAACAAAATGAATAACCGAGAAAGAATTTACTTTATTCCTTTTATTCTCAGCTGAAAGGTTTCGCCAAATTTGTTTAGGGTTATAGTGTTAGTATTGTGCGAGCAAAGTAGCCTTGGCGAGATTTCGCGTTTTTAGTTAAACCATTTTTAATTTTTATCTTGAGTGGAATAAAATGATAGTAAGATTACAGAATTCGATAAGTAAAAAGAAATAATGGTCAATCAACTGAAAAGAAAACTACCACCATATATAAACTGTGAGTACACATTTTATTTATTTTGTTCTGAGTGAATTTGAATAAATATCAGTTTTTCAATTCGATGAAAAAAAAAAACGAACTTAACAACATTGACTGGACACTTTTCCTTAACCTAATTCCACATAAATGATTTAAATAACCTTTGTTACTACAGTATCCTACTGAAATAGACAGTATGCAAATAAATTTTCTTGAAAATATTTATCGCAGAACAGATTGAAAAATCCAGAAAGAACGTTAAGAATTTGAACAATAAAAAATAAAAGTTCGCCAAAAATCTGTTTATAGGGTTATGGTTTTAAAATTGTGTGAAAGAATAATGTATTTTGACAAGATTTCGCATATCAGATAAATCATTTCCATGACGAATGAATTAAATGCATGATTTCTTTGGATATCCAATCATATAGTCATAGAAATAAATTATCTAGTGTTAAACGTTACTCTTGACAGTCTGCCACGTATGTGCACTATGTGACAAAAATGTCAACAAATGCCGGAAATGTCACGAAACTGAACTTAATATGTACTAATGTATAGAAAAAACGGTACAAAATGAAAATGCCGTTCGAAGCGAACCAAAAATTTATGAATTCCGAATTCAACATCGTGAAAATGGCTGCTTCAGAACAACTTACTGTGTGTTCTGCATTAATTGTTTACTTTCGTAATCCTTTTAGGTTTCTAATCTCTTTCTATATGGATCAGACTAACCAAAAGACTTTGAAAAATCTTTTCAAATGAATAAAGCGAAAAAATCATACATACGAACAGAAATCACAACACTTTTAGCATTTTCTTCGTTACCACATGCGTTTGTTTTAGTTTTTAAGTCGGCCATTAGACAGTGACTGCAGTGCCCCCTATAGTTCGTTGGAGTTGCGAATAATTCGGTGTTCAGTTTAGTTGATTTTTGCACTGGAATTGTAAAATAAATCTCATTTCTAGGTTTGGGTAGGAAATAGTATGTAAGTGTAATTAGTTATTTTTTGCTTTTTATTTCCTAGGTGTTTTGTGAAAGCGGTTTTTTTGAGCAATCACGATTGCTTATTGTTCTCACTTGACCGTTTTTGGCGTCCGTGCCTTTTTCAGCTTGGACCAGGCCTGCAGCACCACCGTCCTCCGGCGGCGGCGCGGCTGGTCCTGAGCACTGTCCCCCGAAATCCACTTTTGCTGGGCGGTGGCGTCCATGTCCCACACACACGAACGCCTTACGCCTATACACACACACACACACACACACCACCGCCTACACACACACACACACACACCACCGCCTACACACACACACACGAACGCCTACACACACACACGAACGCCTATACACACACACGAACGCCTACACACACACACGAACGCCTACACACACACGAACGCCTACACAGACACGAACGCCTACACAGACACACACACGAACACCTACACGCACACGCACGTACACAACACTCACTCACACACATGCATACATACACTTACGCACCCATACACATGCGCCTACACAAACACACACGCTCGTGATTGCGAAAAACATAATTTGAATTCAAGATGACAAAAATTCAAACTAATTTTTTTTTTTAAATTTAAAAGTAATTTATTTTGTGCTTTTTAGTGGTGTAAATAACACAGCGTCTCAGAGACTTCCGACGACTGTGAAGAAAGGCTTTTTCAAACGCGGAACTATATGTACAAAAAAAAAAAAAGATTCTTCATCATTAGTTTAACTTTATCAAAGTTTGCTTTCCGAAAGCAAATGCACAAGTCACTAAAAAAAAAAAAAATCGCTTTAAGTTTAAATTCATAAAATTGTAAATTTTAAAATTGTAAATTGTAATTCATGTTTCGCAATAGGTGTCATGTAACTCGTGATATAGGTCGCATGTTTCTTCACATAGCCCCACTATGGATGAAGATTTAAAAATTTCAGTAGAATGAATTCTTAATAATGATTTTTTTAGTACTTTCTTTAACTATAGGAAAAGAAATTATATACCTTTGTTTTATGGCCTTTTTTTATCAATGAGTTTTATATTTAATCGTTTGTGAGGGAAATTACATGAAATTTATTGTTTTTACCCATAACTTTTCCCTAAAGAACAGATAGGGTAAATCAAAGATTTGGAACCTAATTTAGACCACCACTAAAGCTTAAACAAAACCACCACTAAACAAAAAAATCATAAAAACAGTTTCACTAAGTGAGACGATATATACAAAGTTAACAAAGTACAAATCGATTTAAATGTGAGTATGATATTTGAAGAGTTCAATCAATTTCATCAAACCTGAACTTGATTACCATTAGACCACCGGGGAAGTATACGGTTCCAAACAAAAAAAAAGATTTTTTTTTATCGGTACAGGCATGGGCGTTCACAGAAATTTTGGGGCCCATCCCAAATGACTTTTCCGGGCCCCTCTCCATATTGTTTACCCCTGTATTTCACCCCTAGTTATAAAAATAGTGGGCTTTCTTCAAGCTCGGGCCCGGGCCAAAAGGTGTCCCTCCCCCTCCCTGTGCACACCCCTGGGTACAGGTGTCTTCGAGTATTCATGGAACATTGTGCAAAGAAAAAACAAATCCGACGAGTTCAGAACCTCCTCCTTTTTTTGAAGCCTGCTAATTAGTATAATCTAATTTCAAATTGAACTGGCGACATCGTGAAATAGTAAATCTAGAATATTGGTCAAACTTCAGGAATCAGACACCAGTTATAATGTATATTATTAAAGAATGTAAATAAAATCGTGGTCTAGGGGCGTTCTGTATTCAATTCCCCTGAATTGAACACTAAATATATTTAAAAACTGGAATATTAAATAAAGAAATTTATATTTTAGTGAGAAGAAATTTATATTATAGAGAATTATTGAATTATTGAAATGATTCTCTATTTTTTCCTAGGGCACGAAAACATTCCTCTTTCTAAGTTTCAAAAACATCCGTTTCCCTTGTATGATTGAAGCATATACAATTTTATATTTTAGTGCCTAAATAAAGTTCTTTATTAGTAAATAAAATATTAAGGTAATTGATTCAACACATTAGTAGCACCTATAATAAAAAATTAACAGGCGGCGCAGCGTTGCGAAAATAAATCATCCATGTGCCGCGAGAATTAAATATTGTTCAAGAGGAAGCTAAAAAAATTAGGTGTAAAAACACAACGATCACAGCAAAACCGCGTGACCTGTGACGTATTACGGCCGTTGATGTAGGCTGTAGTACGTAGCCACGACGTGTGAAATTTAAAGTTTCTTGGATTTCTCCAGGACCCCTTATCAGATCCAGATCAGATTACCATGGGACCATCTGGGAAGTATATCCTTCGAAACAAAAAAAAAAGATTTTTTCAAATCGGTCCAGTAGTCTTGGAATCAGGGCCGTCCGAACGGGGGGGGGGAGCGGGGCAATCGTCCCGGGCGCCACGAAATGAGGGGGCGCCGCAGGGCACCCCTTGTTTCGACGGAACGCGACGACATTCAGACGAAATGAGGGGCGCCTTGTGGCTCCCCTCATCGTACAAAATGCCCCGATCGTATAAAATTAGGGACGCCTTGCACCCCCCCCCCCCCTTTATTTTGTGTATCGTAGATACACGGTGATAGAAACACAAAATAGAGAATTATTGAATTGTTGAAATGATTCTCTATTTTTTCCTAGGGCGCGAAAACATTCCTCTTTCTAAGTTTCAAAAACATCCGTTTCCCTTGTATGATTGAAGCATATACAATTTCTCAGAATATAATTGTTTAGAATCAAACAAAAGAAAGGTACTTCTCCTTTGTCTAGTTCCCACCAAATTTGCTTGAATTCTGTCCCTGCTTACAGTGACGTAACCAGAAAAAAGTTTATGAGGGAACATTGAGAGAACAAAAAACAAAAAACTTTTTTTTTATTGATCGGATAGGAAAAAGGTCCAAAGGTGTCCGGCCAAAATGTTGAAACTTTTAGGTTTAAAAACGCAATTTTAGCCTTAAAAACGCGATTGTAGGCCATGTTTATTGATGTTAGGGTAAGGGAGGGAGCTCAGAGACTGTTTCCGATCGATTATTTTTTTAAAAACAGATTGAAATCAATTCCCCCCCCCCCCATTTTTCGAAATTGAAGTTTCAAAAATGAAACTTTAGACAAACTTCGTAGATTTTATTGATAGGAGGATCTGGAACTTTTCCCTGGAAAATTGTTCAAATTATGCTCAAAAAAAATTAAGCAATATTTTACATTCAGGGGCTATTCTTTTAAGTATCGTTTAAAAAACCCATTGCTTGCGATATTAAGAAAAGGCAGTATGGGGACCCTTGCACGAATATTTTCTTAAACTCAAGTCTTAAAACGCAATTCTAAGGCCCTATTTTGTAATATTAGGGCCAGTGATTTTTCGAAATCCAAAAACGAAATCTCCAAACACGCAATTCTTAGCGATTTTCGATGTTGTTGAGTATTTGTGGGTTTTCTCTAAAACTTACAAATATTTGATGCAAAGGAAAAAGACATCTTTGATCCTAACATATATAGAAGCTGGTATTGAGTTGGTATAAATAAAATCAAAAAACTCTTGAAAAGAATCATTCGATGAGCCCAGATTGATATTTAATTTTGATGCACTTTACTTCGATGCATCATTTTCTATTTATAATCAGCAAATTATTTATTCATGTTCTTAGTTTGATCAATATGAATAACTAATTCAGGTTTAATTATTTGTTTTTTATCTAGTGGAATAATCTAGTGGATAAAGATTTGGATTTTTAACATTTCCATTTTTCAAAAAGTTTTTGCGGTATTAATATTTTTTCAAATATTATAGGAACAGATTCATTGCTTGCGTTTTAATTTGTACTAGTGTTCGACCAGTGATCGAAATTCGACCATATTCATAAATGAATATTTGAGAAAACTTGTATAAATTTAACAATTTCCAACATTTTTATTTCTACTCTTAGTCATGTTTACTGCAGATCGGGAAGAATAAAATCTTTATATGTACGCACAATACCAAACTGTTATAATTTATTCCAATTTTACTTTTTGTCTGTTAATCTCAAAATAAATGGATGAAAGGGGATATTTCGGTAATGGGGTCGTTTCTGAAATTTTAAGAGTATTTTTTTCTGAAAGAGCATGCTTAAAAACATAAATTTTAATCATTTTTTTAAATAATTTTAAAAAAATTAATATTTTTAAACAATTATTTTAATCGGTGCGCAGATTGAAATTCATTTTTTACGCTTCTGCACATGGCATCAAAAGCGATGGAATGCCATTCACTGATGCCATTAGCGCACAGCGGAAAATTATTATCCTGGAAACGCGGAAAAACGCAAAGCGTAAACATTTAGCGCAGCCAAAGTACATTACTTGTAACGTCATAAAGACAACGCCTTATTTCCAAAATCGGACTTAAAAAAATTAATAAAAAACAATTGTGGGGAAAATAAAAGTTTTTTTCTGGCCCCACGTTATTTTATTTTTTTTTTTACTTATTCTATCAATTTCAGTGACTAAAAGTAGTACTTCTGGCTAAAGAAAACAACCTAATTGAGAAATTGGTGTGGTCGTCAAATTCTTGGCTTGAATACTTTTATTTTGGACACCATGTTGCTTTGTGCTAACACTATGCAAATAGATATTTCCTTCTCTTTATTCACGTATGCAAAGGAAAAACATTTTTCGCGCTGGCATTGAAAACAAAAAATTTCACACCAATGGATAAGTAGTATGTTGTGGCCATCACGAAACTTTCTTCTATATTTTTCTTTTTTTTTCTGATCCCTCCCCATGCTTGACGAGGAAGCAATATTCCCAATGAAAACAAAATTACAGATGCAAAAACTTGACGACCATCCCAATGTCTGAATTATTGCAAAAGCAAATCAAAGAGCGAAAATTGAAAGTTATTTTAAAAGCCTTGCTTGAATTAATTACAAATATTTTATTTGTTGACAAACATAAGATGGCAACAGTTAAAAATTTTAAATCATTGAGATAATATTTCCGATCATTTCCATGCAATTAAAATCACGGGAAATACGCAGACGACAATCTATTACGATTTATCTTTCTTATTGTTGCATTAATAAAACTATTTTTATTCAAAAAAAAAAAAAAAAAAAAAAAAATCAACACCTCTTGGAGCGATTGGCGTCAAAATTGAACCAAAGCTTGTTTACATATGGATTCACATATATTCCAAATTTCAACCAGAACGTAGCATTACTTCTTGAGATAGGGCACTCACAATGGAAAAAAAGAACGGGCGATTGCGCTACCCCCTTTTTAGCTGTTGACACCAAAATAAAATCAGCTCTTATACCCACTAAGGACTACTTGCCGATAAATTTTTCTTTCATTCCGTTCATTATTTCTTGAGATACAGCAGTCACAATTGACGACGAAAAACGTTCTATAGCTCAACCCCCGTTTGAGTTATTGACACCAAAATTGAATCAGCACCTGTTCCTGTTACTGGCAACATATGGACCAAATTTTGTTTGTTTCCGCCAGTTACTTCCTGAGGAATAGCAATCACGCGTAACTCAAAAAACGTCCCATTGCTCCACCCCCCTTGGAGGAATTCGCGCCAAAAACCAATGGGCACAAGTTCACATAGGGGCACATATGTGTACCAAATTTCGTTCGATTTCATGCGGTAGTTTTTTCTGTAGAGCGGCCACAAAAAAACTGGTCACACACGGACGTGACACACACACAGACAGACAGATATTTTCCAAAAATAGTCGAAATGGACTCAGCACACCTCAAAACGTTCGAATCCGTCAAAATTCGAAATTCGAAAATTTGCACGAATCCAATACTTTCTTCTATATATTAGATATAGAAGAAAGTAAAAACCTCAATACGAAATCATAACCTCCTTTTTTGAAGTCGGTTAAAAATAGAAGAAAGTTTCTTTTCCTTTCACTTTCTAATGTCAGGGAAGGAAAATAACAAAGTTTTTTTGTTCTTAATTTTGTAACTGTTAAACGAGTGAACTATTTGAAGAAATACAGAAAAAGCAATTCTAGTTCTTAGCTGCACACAGCATACTTGAAATTGAGACAAGAGACACTTATTAGGTAAGCTAGCCAGACGTCCAGGTTTTCAGGCAAAATCCCGATGTTCCGGGCGGTTTATTTCAGATCCCGGAAAAAGATAAATTTGATTAGATGACAAAAAAAAGCCGAAAAATAGTTAACTGTGAAGGATTATTTTGGATAATAACTTTGTCATTTGAAACGTAGACTTGTGAAATTAATATCGAATCAGCTTGTGAAGATTTTCACAATAACATTAAAACCAAAAAAGACTTTCTAAAAAAGTCCTAGCGAATCAGAAATGTTTATAAATACTGTCCAAGTTTTTTTTCTTCATTTAAATTATTTCTTCTTACTAAGTTAACTAATAAATATTATCATGTAAGAAGTAAAATGTTAAAATTTACATGCTTGCGTCATTCATTATTATCCCTGGTTTAGACTCACAATTAGTATTTATTCATAGCATTGAGAATGAACTACCCTCTAAAACACGCTAAAAACCAGTTCGGGTGGGGGGGGGGGGGGGGTATTCCCTTT